>NW_026283277.1:0-65000 GCF_023373465.1 Oncorhynchus keta | reverse complement strand
AGAGAGAGAGAGGTGGAGAGAGAGAGAGAGAGAGAAGTGGAGAGAGAGAGAGAGAGACAGAGAGAGAGAGAAGTGGAGAGAGAGAGAGAGACAGAGAGAGAGAGAAGTGGAGAGAGAGAGACAGAGAGAGAGTGAGAGAGAGACAGAGAGAGAGAGAGAGACAGAGAAGGGAGAGAGAGAGAAAAGGGGAGAGACAGAGACAGAGAGAGAGTGAGAGAGAGACAGAGAGAGAGAGTTACTTTATGTAACCTAACAAATACATAACTGAAATACCTGGGTATTCAATCACAAAGATAGAAGGCATTACAAGGGAAACATTTAGAATGACAAGCAAGATACTCGTATACAGCAGTATGTGGACACCCCTTAATCCACTATATATACAGCAGTATGTGGACACCCCTTCATCCACTATATATACAGCAGTATGTGGACACCCCTTCATCCACTATATATACAGCAGTATGTGAGTACACCCCTTCATCCACTATATATACAGCAGTATGTGGACACCCCTTCATCCACTATATATACAGCAGTATGTGGACACCCCTTCATCCACTATATATACAGCAGTATGTGGACACCCCTTCATCCACTATATATACAGCAGTATGTGGACACCCCTTCATCCACTATATATACAGCAGTATGTGGACATCCACTATATATACAGCAGTATGTGGACACCCCTTCATCCACTATATATACAGCAGTATGTGGACACCCCTTAATCCACTATATATACAGCAGTTTGTGGACGCCCCTTCATCCACTATATATACAGCAGTATGTGGACACCCCTTCATCCACTATATATACAGCAGTATGTGGACACCCCTTCACCCGCTATATATACAGCAGTATGTGGACACCCCTTCACCCACTATATATACAGCAGTATGTGGACACCCCTTCATCCACTATATATACAGCAGTATGTGGACACCCCTTCACCCACTATATATACAGCAGTATGTGGACACCCCTTCATCCACTATATATACAGCAGTATGTGGACACCCCTTCACCCACTATATATACAGCAGTATGTGGACACCCCTTCATCCACTATATATACAGCAGTATGTGGACACCCCTTCATCCACTATATATACAGCAGTATGTGGACACCCCTTCAAATGAGTGGATTCCACTATTTTAGCCACACCCGTTGCTGACAGATATATAAAATTGAGCACACAGCCATGTAATCTCCATAGACAAACAGTGGCAGTAGAATGGCCTTACTGAAGAGCTCAGTGACTTTCAACGTGGCACCGTCATAAGATGCCACCTTTCCAACAAGTCAGTTTGTCAAATTTCTGCCCTGCTAGAGCTGCCCCCAGTCATCTGTAAGTGCTGTTATTGTGAAAACATCTAGGAGCAACAACGGCTCAGCCGCGAAAGTGGTAGGCCACACAAGCTGAAGCTCGTAGCGCATAAAAATTGTCTGTCCTCGGTTGCAACACTCGCTACCGAGTTCCAAACTGCCTCTGGAAGCAACGTCAGCACAAGAACTGTTCGTCAGGAGCTTCATGGAATGGGTTTCCATGGTTGAGCAGCCACACACAAGCCTAACGATCACCATGTGCAATGCCAAGCGTTGGCTGGAGTGGTGTAAAGCTTCGCTGCTATTGGACTCTGGAGTTGTGGTAACATGTTCTCTGGACTGATGAATCACGCTTCACCATCTGGAAGTCCGACGGACAAATCTGGGTTTGGCAGATGCAAGGAGAACGCTACCTGCCCCAATGCATAGTGCCAACTGTAAAGTTTGGTGGATAAGGTCTGGGGCTGTTGTTCATGGTTCGGGCTACACCTCTTAGTTCCAGTGAAGGGAAATCTTAATCCATTTTAGAATACGGCTGTAAAATATCAAAATGTGGAAAAAGTGAAGGGGTCTGAATACTTTCAGAATCTCTCTCTCCCTCATTCTTTCCACCCTACTGTGTGTTACCATGGGAATCTCAGTATAACACGTTCTCCTCTTCCCTCCCTCATCTGCTCCCCTCCCTAACTCCCTCCCTCTCTCTCTCCCTTTCTCTCCTTCCTCCCTCCCTCTCTCTCTCTCTTCCCTCTCTCCTTCCTCCATCTCTCCTTCCTCCCTCCCTCCTTCCTCCATCTCTCCTTATAATATAATAATAATATGCCATTTAGCAGACGCTTTTATCCAAAGCGACTTACAATCATGTGTGCATACATTCTACGTATGGGTGGTCCCGGGAATCGAACCCACTACCCTGGCGTTACAAGCGCCATGCTCTACCAACTGAGCTACAGAAGGACCACCCCTTCCTCCCTCCCTCCCTCTCCCCCTCTCTCTCTCTCTCTCCTTCCTCCCTCTCCTCCACTGAGAACTGGAGCATCACAAACACACAAGAGGATGAGATTCTACAAGAGGTGGAGATTCTACAGGAGGAGGAGATTCTACAGGAGGATGAGATTATACAGGAGGATAAGATTCTACAGGAGGAGGAGATTCTATAAGATGAGGAGTTCTACTGGAGGCAGAGATTCTACAGGAGCAGGATATTCTAGAGGAGGAGGAGATTCTAGAGGAGGAGGAGATTCTATAAGATGAGGAGTTCTACTGGAGGAGGAGATTCTACAGGAGCAGGATATTCTACAGGAGGTGGAGATTCTACAGGAGCAGGATATTCTAGAGGAGGAGGAGATTCTACAGGAGGAGGAGATTCTATAAGATGAGGAGTTCTACTGGAGGAGGAGATTCTACAGGAGCAGGATTTTCTACAGGAGGTGGAGATTCTACAGGAGCAGGATATTCTAGAGGAGGAGGAGATTCTATAAGATGAGGAGTTCTACTGGAGGAGGAGATTCTACAGGAGCAGGATATTCTACAGGAGGAGGAGATTCTACAGGAGGTGGAGATTCTACAGGAGCAGGATATTCTAGAGGAGGAGGGGATAAAAGAGGGTAGAAAATATAGACTATATCCAATATCAAAGTCACTGTGATGTAGTTGGTACAGAAATGAAATGAAACGTGGGTACAGAGAACAGACGGGAAGTGGTGAAATCAAGGTCACAACATGACATCAAATCAAGGTCACAACATGACATCAGATCAAGGTTACGACATGACATCAAATCAAGGTCACAACATGACATCAGATCAAGGTCACGACATGACATCAAATCAAGGTCACAACATGACATCAAATCAAGGTCACAACATGACATCAAATCAAGGTTACGACATGACATCAAATCAAGGTTACAACATGACATCAGATCAAGGTCACAACATGACATCAAATCAAGGTTACGACATGACATCAGATCAAGGTCACAACATGACATCAAATCAAGGTTACAACATGACATCAAATCAAGGTCACAACATGACATCAAATCAAGGTTACAACATGACATCAAATCAAGGTCACAACATGACATCAAATCAAGGTTACAACATGACATCAAATCAAGGTTACAACATGACATCAAATCAAGGTTACAACATGACATCAAGTCAAGGTTACAACATGACATCAAATCAAGGTTACGACATGACATCAAATCAAGGTCACAACATGACATCAAATCAAAGGTTACAACATGACATCAAATCAAGGTTACGACATGACATCAAATCAAGGTTATGACATAAAATCAAGGTTACAACATGACATCAAGTCAAGGTTACAACATGACATCAAATCAAGGTTACGACATGACATCAAATCAAGGTCACAACATGACATCAAATCAAGGTTACAACATGACATCAAATCAAGGTCACAACATGACATCAAATCAAGGTCACGACATGACATCAAATCAAGGTCACGACATGACATCAAATCAAGGTCACGACATGACATCAGATCAAGGTCACAACATGACATCAAATCAAGGTCACAACATGACATCAAATCAAGGTTATGACATCAAATCAAGGTTACAACATGACATCAAATCAAGGTTACAACATGAAATCAAATTTACATTTAAGTCATTTAGCAGACGCTCTTATCAAGGTCACAACATGACATCAAATCAAGGTCACGACATGACATCAAATCAAGGTCACAACATGACATCAAATCAAGGTTACAACATGACATCAAATCAAGGTCACGACATGACATCAGATCAAGGTCACAACATGACATCAAATCAAGGTCACAACATGACATCAAATCAAGGTTACAACATGACATCAAATCAAGGTTATGACATGACATCAAATCAAGGTTACAACATGACATCAAATCAAGGTTATGACATGACATCAAATCAAGGTCACAACATGACATCAAATCAAGGTTACGACATGACATCAAATCAAGGTTACAACATGACATCAAATCAAGGTCACAACATGACATCAAATCAAGGTTATGACATGACATCAAATCAAGGTCACAACATGACATCAAATCAAGGTTACGACATGACATCAAATCAAGGTTACAACATGACATCAAATCAAGGTTACAACATGACATCAAATCAAGGTTACAACATGACATCAAATCAAGGTTACAACATGACATCAAATCAAGGTTACAACATGACATCAGATCAAGGTTACGACATGACATCAAATCAAGGTTACAACATGACATCAAATCAAGGTTACAACATGACATCAAATCAAGGTTACAACATGACATCAAATCAAGGTTACAACATGACATCAAATCAAAGGTTACAACATGACATCAAATCAAGGTCACAACATGACATCAAATCAAGGTTACAACATGACATCAAATCAAGGTTACAACATGACATCAAATCAAGGTCACAACATGACATCAAATCAAGGTTACAACATGACATCAAATCAAGGTTACAACATGACATCAAATCAAGGTTACGACATGACATCAAATCAAGGTTACGACATGACATCAAATCAAGGTTACGACATGACATCAAATCAAGGTTACGACATGACATCAAATCAAGGTTACGACATGACATCAAATCAAGGTTACGACATGACATCAAATCAAGGTCACAACATGACATCAAATCAAGGTCACAACATGACATCAAATCAAGGTTACAACATGACATCAAATCAAGGTTATGACATGACATCAAATCAAGGTTACAACATGACATCAAATCAAGGTCACAACATGACATCAAATCAAGGTTATGACATGACATCAAATCAAGGTCACAACATGACATCAAATCAAGGTTACGACATGACATCAAATCAAGGTTACAACATGACATCAAATCAAGGTCACAACATGACATCAAATCAAGGTTATGACATGACATCAAATCAAGGTCACAACATGACATCAAATCAAGGTTACGACATGACATCAAATCAAGGTTACAACATGACATCAAATCAAGGTTACAACATGACATCAAATCAAGGTTACAACATGACATCAAATCAAGGTTACAACATGACATCAAATCAAGGTTACAACATGACATCAGATCAAGGTTACGACATGACATCAAATCAAGGTTACAACATGACATCAAATCAAGGTTACAACATGACATCAAATCAAGGTTACAACATGACATCAAATCAAGGTTACAACATGACATCAAATCAAGGTTACAACATGACATCAAATCAAGGTCACAACATGACATCAAATCAAGGTTACAACATGACATCAAATCAAGGTTACAACATGACATCAAATCAAGGTCACAACATGACATCAAATCAAAGGTTACAACATGACATCAAATCAAGGTTACAACATGACATCAAATCAAGGTTACAACATGACATCAAATCAAGGTTACAACATGACATCAAATCAAGGTTACAACATGACATCAAATCAAGGTCACAACATGACATCAAATCAAGGTTACAACATGACATCAAATCAAGGTTACAACATGACATCAAATCAAGGTCACAACATGACATCAAATCAAAGGTTACAACATGACATCAAATCAAGGTTACAACATGACATCAAATCAAGGTTACAACATGACATCAAATCAAGGTTACGACATGACATCAAATCAAGGTTACGACATGACATCAAATCAAGGTTACGACATGACATCAAATCAAGGTTACGACATGACATCAAATCAAGGTTACGACATGACATCAAATCAAGGTCACAACATGACATCAAATCAAGGTCACAACATGACATCAAATCAAGGTTATGACATGACATCAAATCAAGGTCACAACATGACATCAAATCAAGGTTACGACATGACATCAAATCAAGGTTACAACATGACATCAAATCAAGGTCACAACATGACATCAAATCAAGGTTATGACATGACATCAAATCAAGGTCACAACATGACATCAAATCAAGGTTACGACATGACATCAAATCAAGGTTACAACATGACATCAAATCAAGGTTACAACATGACATCAAATCAAAGGTTACAACATGACATCAAATCAAGGTTACGACATGACATCAAATCAAGGTTACGACATGACATCAAATCAAGGTTACGACATGACATCAAATCAAGGTTACGACATGACATCAAATCAAGGTTACGACATGACATCAAATCAAGGTCACAACATGACATCAAATCAAGGTCACAACATGACATCAAATCAAGGTTACAACATGACATCAAATCAAGGTTACAACATGACATCAAATCAAGGTTACAACATGACATCAAATCAAGGTTACGACATGACATCAAATCAAGGTTACGACATGACATCAAATCAAGGTTACGACATGACATCAAATCAAGGTTACGACATGACATCAAATCAAGGTTACGACATGACATCAAATCAAGGTCACAACATGACATCAAATCAAGGTCACAACATGACATCAAATCAAGGTTACAACATGACATCAAATCAAGGTTACAACATGACATCAAATCAAGGTTACAACATGACATAAGGACTCTTTCTCTCAGTATTTTCTTTAGTGAAGTGGCCCTCCTGTAGAGCTGTGCCTGTTTCAAGATGTATGTACTTAAAGAGAGATCAGACTAGATAGAAAAGAGAGGAGGGAGGAGGGGGCAGTGGGTAAGATTCTGCCTTCTAAATATGTAAGAAAAAGAACATTAGAGAGCTTTAGCTTTTAGTCTCTGTAGCTAGAGAGAGAGACAGAGAGACACAAAGAGTGATAGAGACCCACACAGAGAGAGAGAGACACAGAGAGAGAGAGAGACATAGAGCTTTGTCTTTTAGTCTCTGTAGCTAGAGAGAGACAGAGTTTGTCCTTTAGTCTCTGTAGCTAGAGAGAGAGACAGAGGTTTGTCCTTTAGTCTCTGTAGCTAGAGAGAGACAGAGGTTTGTCCTTTAGTCTCTGTAGCTAGAGAGAGACAGAGACTTGTCCTTTAGTCTCTGTAGCTAGAGAGAGAGACAGAGCTTTGTCCTTTAGTCTCTGTAGCTAGACAGAGACAGAGGTTTGTCCTTTAGTCTCTGTAGCTAGACAGAGACAGAGGTTTGTCCTTTAGTCTCTGTAGCTAGACAGAGAGACAGAGGTTTGTCCTTTAGTCTCTGTAGCTAGACAGAGACAGAGGTTTGTCCTTTAGTCTCTGTAGCTAGACAGAGAGACAGAGGTTTGTCCTTTAGTCTCTGTAGCTAGACAGAGAGACAGAGGTTTGTCCTTTAGTCTCTGTAGCTAGACAGAGACAGAGGTTTGTCCTTTAGTCTCTGTAGCTAGACAGAGACAGAGACTTGTCCTTTAGTCTCTGTAGCTAGACAGAGACAGAGGTTTGTCCTTTAGTCTCTGTAGCTAGACAGAGACAGAGACTTGTCCTTTAGTCTCTGTAGCTAGACAGAGACAGAGACTTGTCCTTTAGTCTCTGTAGCTAGACAGAGAGACAGAGGTTTGTCCTTTAGTCTCTGTAGCTAGACAGAGACAGAGCTTTGTCCTTTAGTCTCTGTAGCTAGACAGAGACAGAGGTTTGTCCTTTAGTCTCTGTAGCTAGACAGAGAGACAGAGGTTTGTCCTTTAGTCTCTGTAGCTAGAGAGAGAGACAGAGCTTTGTCCTTTAGTCTCTGTAGCTAGAGAGAGACAGAGACTTGTCCTTTAGTCTCTGTAGCTAGAGAGAGACAGAGACTTGTCCTTTAGTCTCTGTAGCTAGAGAGAGACAGAGGTTTGTCCTTTAGTCTCTGTAGCTAGAGAGAGACAGAGGTTTGTCCTTTAGTCTCTGTAGCTAGACAGAGACAGAGGTTTGTCCTTTAGTCTCTGTAGCTAGACAGAGACAGAGGTTTGTCCTTTAGTCTCTGTAGCTAGAGAGAGACAGAGGTTTGTCCTTTAGTCTCTGTAGCTAGAGAGAGACAGAAGTTTGTCCTTTAGTCTCTGTAGCTAGAGAGAGAGACAGAGGTTTGTCCTTTAGTCTCTAATGCCTGGTGGAGGGAATGCAGGTCATCCCTGCATCATCATGGTGAAGGGAGAGTGATTTTGATTCCACTTGGAGAGATCGATAGAGCGAGCTTTGTAGTTACTGTATCTTAGTAGTTACTGTATCTTAGTAGCTACTGTATCTTAGTAGGTACAGTATCTTAGTAGTTACAGTATCTTAGTAGCTACAGTATCTTAGTAGTTACAGTATCTTAGTAGCTACAGTATCTTAGTAGCTACAGTATCTTAGTAGGTACTGTATCTTAGTAGGTACTGTATCTTAGTAGTTACAGTATCTTAGTAGGTACTGTATCTTAGTAGGTACTGTATCTTAGTAGTTACAGTATCTTAGTAGCTACTGTATCTTAGTAGTTACTGTATCTTAGTAGCTACAGTATCTTAGTAGTTACAGTATCTTAGTAGTTACAGTATCTTAGTAGGTACTGTATCTTAGTAGGTACTGTATCTTAGTAGTTACAGTATCTTAGTAGCTACTGTATCTTAGTAGTTACTGTATCTTAGTAGTTACTGTATCTTAGTAGCTACTGTATCTTAGTAGGTACAGTATCTTAGTAGTTACAGTATCTTAGTAGTTAATGTATCTTAGTAGTTACAGTATCTTAGTAGTTACTGTATCTTAGTAGTTACAGTATCTTAGTAGTTACTGTATCTTAGTAGCTACTGTATCTTAGTAGTTACAGTATCTTAGTAGCTACTGTATCTTAGTAGTTACAGTATCTTAGTAGTTACAGTATCTTAGTAGTTACAGTATCTTAGTAGCTACTGTATCTTAGTAGCTACAGTATCTTAGTAGTTACAGTATCTTAGTAGCTACTGTATCTTAGTAGTTACTGTATCTTAGTAGCTACTGTATCTTAGTAGTTACAGTATCTTAGTAGTTACAGTATCTTAGTAGCTACTGTATCTTAGTAGTTACAGTATCTTAGTAGTTACAGTATCTTAGTAGCTACAGTATCTTAGTAGTTACAGTATCTTAGTAGCTACTGTATCTTAGTAGTTACTGTATCTTAGTAGCTACAGTATCTTAGTAGTTACAGTATCTTAGTAGCTACTGTATCTTAGTAGTTACAGTATCTTAGTAGCTACTGTATCTTAGTAGTTACAGTATCTTAGTAGTTACTGTATCTTAGTAGCTACAGTATCTTAGTAGTTACAGTATCTTAGTAGCTACTGTATCTTAGTAGTTACAGTATCTTAGTAGTTACAGTATCTTAGTAGGTACTGTATCTTAGTAGGTACAGTATCTTAGTAGTTACAGTATCTTAGTAGTTACTGTATCTTAGTAGTTACTGTATCTTAGTAGTTACTGTATCTTAGTAGTTTACAGTATCTTAGTAGTTACAGTATCTTAGTAGTTACAGTATCTTAGTAGCTACTGTATCTTAGTAGTTACAGTATCTTAGTAGTTACTGTATCTTAGTAGCTACAGTATCTTAGTAGTTACAGTATCTTAGTAGCTACTGTATCTTAGTAGTTACAGTATCTTAGTAGCTACTGTATCTTAGTAGTTACAGTATCTTAGTAGTTACAGTATCTTAGTAGCTACAGTATCTTAGTAGTTACAGTATCTTAGTAGCTACTGTATCTTAGTAGTTACTGTATCTTAGTAGCTACAGTATCTTAGTAGTTACAGTATCTTAGTAGCTACTGTATCTTAGTAGTTACAGTATCTTAGTAGTTACAGTATCTTAGTAGCTACTGTATCTTAGTAGTTACAGTATCTTAGTAGTTACAGTATCTTAGTAGCTACAGTATCTTAGTAGTTACAGTATCTTAGTAGCTACTGTATCTTAGTAGTTACTGTATCTTAGTAGCTACAGTATCTTAGTAGTTACAGTATCTTAGTAGCTACTGTATCTTAGTAGTTACAGTATCTTAGTAGCTACTGTATCTTAGTAGTTACAGTATCTTAGTAGTTACTGTATCTTAGTAGCTACAGTATCTTAGTAGTTACAGTATCTTAGTAGCTACTGTATCTTAGTAGTTACAGTATCTTAGTAGCTACTGTATCTTAGTAGTTACAGTATCTTAGTAGTTACAGTATCTTAGTAGCTACAGTATCTTAGTAGTTACAGTATCTTAGTAGCTACTGTATCTTAGTAGTTACTGTATCTTAGTAGCTACAGTATCTTAGTAGTTACAGTATCTTAGTAGCTACTGTATCTTAGTAGTTACAGTATCTTAGTAGTTACAGTATCTTAGCAGCTACTGTATCTTAGTAGTTACAGTATCTTAGTAGTTACAGTATCTTAGTAGCTACAGTATCTTAGTAGTTACAGTATCTTAGTAGCCACTGTATCTTAGTAGTTACTGTATCTTAGTAGCTACAGTATCTTAGTAGTTACAGTATCTTAGTAGTTACAGTATCTTAGTAGCTACAGTATCTTAGTAGTTACAGTATCTTAGTAGTTACTGTATCTTAGTAGTTACACTATCTTAGTAGTTACTGTATCTTAGTAGGTACTGTATCTTAGTAGGTACAGTATCTTAGTAGTTACAGTATCTTAGTAGTTACTGTATTTTGCAATATTAAATTGCTATCAGTTAGCATGTGGAACATTCAGGGCCTCCACTAGTGAACCTTTGGACTGTAGTTGTAAATGTCATCATTCTGTCACTGTTCCACAGGCTACAGAGAGGTAATCATGCTGTCACTGTTCCACAGGCTAAAGAGAGGTAATCATGCTGTCACTGTTCCACAGGCTTCAGAGAGGTAATCATGCTGTCACTGTTCCACAGGCTAAAGAGAGGTAATCATGCTGTCACTGTTCCACAGGCTAAAAGAGAGGTAATCATGCTGTCACTGTTCCACAGGCTTCAGAGAGGTAATGATGCTGTCACCGTCCCACAGGCTACAGAGAGGTAATCATGCTGTCACTGTCCCACAGGCTACAGAGAGGTAATCATGCTGTCACTGTTCCACAGGCTACAGAGAGGTAATCATGCTGTCACTGTTCCACAGGCTACAGAGAGGTAATCATGCTGTCACTGTCCCACAGGCTAAAGAGAGGTAATCATGCTGTCACTGTCCCACAGGCTACAGAGAGGTAATCATGCTGTCACTGTTCCACAGGCTACAGAGAGGTAATCATGCTGTCACTGTTCCACAGGCTAAAGAGAGGTAATCATGCTGTCACTGTTCCACAGGCTTCAGAGAGGTAATCATGCTGTCACTGTTCCACAGGCTAAAGAGAGGTAATCATGCTGTCACTGTCCCACAGGCTAAAGAGAGGTAATCATGCTGTCACTGTTCCACAGGCTACAGAGAGGTAATCATGCTGTCAATGTTCCACAGGCTACAGAGAGTAATCATGATGTCACTGTTCCACAGGCTACAGAGAGGTAATCATGATGTCACTGTCCCACAGGCTACAGAGAGGTAATCATGCTGTCACTGTCCACAGGCTACAGAGAGGTAATCATGCTGTCACTGTCCCATCATGCTGTCACTGTCCCACAGGCTACAGAGAGGTAATCATGCTGTCACTGTCCCACAGGCTACAGAGAGTAATCATGCTGTCACTGTCCCACAGGCTACAGAGGTAATCATGCTGTCACTGTTCCACAGGCTACAGAGAGGTAATCATGATGTCACTGTTCCACAGGCTACAGAGAGGTAATCATGATGTCACTGTTCCACAGGCTACAGAGAGGTAATCATGATGTCACTGTTCCCACAGGCTACAGAGAGGTAATCATGCTGTCACTGTTCCACAGGCTACAGAGAGGTAATCATACAGGACTGTTCTACAAAGTTATTGAAAGCAGTGAAACATATGACATAATTAAATCAATGTACAGAGCATTCAAAAAGTATTCAGACCCCTTGACTTCTTCCAATTTGTTACGTTAGTCTTATTCTACAATTGTTTACATTGATTTTTTTCTCATGAATCTACACACAAACAATTTTTGTGAGCAAATGAAATATCTTATTTATATAAGTATTCAGATTCTTTGCTATGATAAGCTAAATTGAGCTCAGATGCATCCTGTTTCCACTGATCATCCTTGAGATGTTTCTACAACTTGATTGGAGTCCACCTGTGGTAAATTCAATTGATTGGACATGATTTGGAAAGGCACACACCTGTCTATATAAGGTCCCACAGTTGGCAGTGCATGTCAGAGCAAAAACCAAGCCATGATGTCAAAGGAATTGTCCGTAGAGCTCAGAGACAGGATTGTGTCGAGGCACAGATCTGGGGAAGGGTACCAACATTTTTGCAGCATTGAAGGTCCCCAGAACAACTTGACCTCTATCATTCTTAAATGGAAGAGGTTTGGAACCACCAAGACTCTTCCTAGATATGGCCTCTCAGTCAAACTGACCAAATGGGGGAGAAGGGCCAATGGTCACTCTGACAGAGCTCCAGAGTTCCTCTGTGGAGATGGGAGAACGTTCCAGAAGGACAACCATCTCTGCAGCACTCCAACAGGCCTTTATGGTAGAGTGGCCAGACAGAAGCCACTCCTCAGTAAAAGGCACATGACAGCCCACTTGGAGTTTGCCAAAGCACCTAAAGGCATCTCAGACCATGAGAAACAACACTCCCCATCTAACCTGACAGAGGATCTGCAGAGAAGAATGGGAGAAACTCCCCGAATACAGGTGGCCAAGCTTGTAGCGTCATATCCAAGAGGACTCGAGGCTGTAATCACTGCCAAAGGTTCTTCAACAAAGTACTGAGTAAACGGTCTGAATGTTTATGTAAATGTGAATATATTTTCTTGACACATTTGCTCAAATTCCTTAAAACCTGTTTACGCTTTGTCATTATGGGGTACTGTGTATAGATTGAGGAGAAAAAAAATATTTAAATACATTTTAGAATAAGGCTGTAACGTAACAAAATGTGGAAAAAGTCAAGGGGTCTGAATACTTTCCGAAGGCACTGTACATCAATGGCCACTATTCTAGTAGAATCCTCAGCCCCTGGTGTTAGTCTCCACAATTCACAGGTTAAATGCCTGCTCTACCCAGATGACCCATGCCTGCTGTCACCCACAGCACATGGCCTACAGCAGAGCCTGGACCTGTCAGACCTGGGCCCTGGTAGTAAATACCCACACACTACAATTACTCAGGTTTAAAAGAAGTTCAACTGGAGACCTAAATGAGGCAGTAAATTAACAGAGAGAAAGCAAGGTATTCTGCACCATTAAAAACAAATACAAATGAATAAACCTAGACAAATGTGGCTAAAACTAATTGATTGTGTCATTGAACCAATTGCACTTTATGGCAGCGAGTGTGGAGTCCACTTGCAAAACAGGATTTCACCCAATGGGACAAACACCCCATTGAAACCCTGCATGCAGAGTTCTGTAACATTCTCCTACATGTCCAGAGGAAAACTACACAATGCATGCAGGGCAGAATTAGGCCAATATCCACTAATAATAAACACTCAAAAAAGAGCAATTACATTTTCGAAACATCATTACATCAATTGCAGTCGCAAAAACCATCAAGCGCTATGATGAAACTGGCTCTCATGAGGACCGCCACAGGAAAGGAAGACCCAGAGTTACCTCTGCTGCAGAGGATAAGTTCATTAGAGTTACCAGCCTCAGAAATTGCAGCCCAAATAAATGCTTCACAGAGTTCAACTAACAGACACATCTCAACATCAACTATTCAGAGGAGACGTGAATCAGGCCTTCATGGTCAAATTGCTGCAAAGAAACCAATACTAATGGACACCAATAAGAAGAAGACTTGCTTGGGCCAAGATACACGAGCAGTGGACATTAGACTGGTGGGAATCTGTCCTTTGGTCTGAGACTTAAAATTTTTTGGTTCCAACCGCCGTGTCTTTGTGAGACGAAGAGTAGGTGAGCAGATAATCTCTGCATGTGTAGTTCCCACTGTGAAGCATGGAGGAGGAGGTGTGATGGTGTGGGGGGTGCTTTGCTGGTGACACTGTCTGTGATTTATTTAGGATTCAAGGCACACTTTACCAGCATGGCTACCACAGCATTCTGCAGCGATACGCCATCCCATCTGGTTTGCGCTTAGTGGGACTATCTTTAGTTTTTCAACAAGACAATGACCCAAACACATCTCCAGGCTGTGTAAGGTCTATTTGACAAAGAAGGAGAGTTATGGAGTGCTGCATCAGATGACCTGGCCTCCACAATCACCCGAACTCAACCCAATTGACATGGTTTGGGATGAGTTGGACTGCAGAGTGAAGGAAAAGCAGTGCTCAGTATATGTGGGAAATCCTTCAAGCCTGTTGGAAAAGCATTCCAGGTGAAGCTGGTTGAGAGAATGCCAAGTGTGTGCAAAGCTGTCATCAAGGCAAAGGGTGGCTACTTTGAAGAATCTAAAATATATTTAGATTTGTTTAACACTTTTTTGTTTACTACTTAATTCCATGTGTGTTATTTCATAGTTTTGATGTCTTCACTATTATTCTACAATGTAGAAAATGGTTTTAAAAAATTAAGAAAAACTCTTGAATGAGTAGGTGTGTCCAAACTTTTGACTGGTACTGTACATTGTTACGTCATGCCAATAAAACAATTTGAATTGAAAAGAAATTGAGCGAGAGAGCTCATGTCTGTCAGCACGACTGCCCACCATGTTGCTGTCCCCAGTCCACCTGGCCGTGCTGCTGCTCCAGTTTCAACTGTTCTGCCTGTGGTTATTATTATTTGACCATGCTGGTCATGTTCTGCTATAATCTCCACCCGGCACAGCCAGAAGAGGACTGGCCACCCCACATAGCCTGTTTCCTCTCTAGGTTTCTTCCTAGGTTTTGGCCTTTCAAGGGAGTTTTTCCTAGCCACCGTGCTTTTACACCTGCATTGTTTGCTGTTTGGGGTTTTAGTCTGGGTTTCTGTACAGCACTTTGAGATATCAGCTGATGTAAGAAGGGCTATATAAATAAATTTGATTTGATTTTGATTACTATACCAGTACCTCATGCACAGTCACACTCACTGCCCACCTGTTAACATTATGTGTGAGAGCAGCACACGGCTGGCTGACTGGCTGGCTGATTGGTTGACTGGCTGATTGGCTGACTGACTGGCTGGCTGATTGGCTGGCTGATTGGCTGGCTGATTGGATGACTGGCTGATTGGATGACTGACTGGCTGGCTGGCTGGCTGATTGGCTGGCTGATTGGATGACTGACAGATTGGCTGACTGACTGGCTGGCTGGCTGACTGGCAGCACAGTGATACAAATCACACCCACCCTTCTCTAGCCTGATCTATTGTCAAAAATAAATAAGATTAAAATGAAATAAATAAAAAGTATTTCAAAGGACTGAATCCCCAAAATAATGTCTTTCCCATCCATCCATGCACTCGGTGTGAGGATGGCCCTCAGGGATTTTCCTCTGACAGGAAGCTCCAAGGCTGGGACTGGTTCAGTGACAACCACTGTTTGTGTTGAAGGACAAGGCATGGAGATGTTTGCGTGTTAATGTACTGTATATTGTGGAAGGTTGGTATTGTTACTGTATATTGTGGAAGGTATATTGTATTTTATTGTATATTGTGGAAGGTTGGTATTTTACTGTATATTGTGGAAGGTTGTTAATGTACTGTATATTGTGGATGTGTGTGGAAGGTTGTTAATGTACTGTATATTGTGGAAGGTTCTTAATGTACTGTATATTGTGGAAGGTTGTTAATGTACTGTATATTGTGGATAATGTACTGTATATGTGTGGAAGGTTGTTAATGTACTGTATATTGTGGAAGGTTGTTAATGTACTGTATATTGTGGATGTTATTGTGTGTGGAAGGTTGTTAATGTACTGTATATTGTGGAAGGTTGGTTGTTTGTACTGTATATTGTGGAAGGTTGTTAATGTACTGTATATTGTGGATGTGTGGAAGGTTGTTAATGTACTGTATATTGTGGATCTGTGTGGAAGGTTGTTAATGTACTGTATATTGTGGATGTGTGTGGAAGGTTGTTAATGTACTGTATATTGTGGAAGGTTGTTAATGTACTGTATATTGTGGAAGGTTGTTAATGTACTGTATATTGTGGAAGGTTGTTATAATGTACTGTATATTGTGGATGTGTGTGTGGAAGGTTGTTAATGTACTGTATATTGTGGAAGGTTGGTATTGTACTGTATATTAAGGTTGTTAATGTACTGTATATTGTGGATTGTGTGTGGAAGGTTGTTATTGTACTGTATATTGTGGAAAGTTTAATGTACTAGATAGTGTGGAAGGTTTTTAATGTACTGGATAGTGTGTGGAAGGTTGAAGACTGGCTTTTCGCTCCACTTTGCAAATGTCCTCTTGTGTGTGTGTGTGTGTGTGTGTGTGTGTGTGTGTGTGTGTGTGTGTGTGTGTGTGTGTGTGTGTGTGTGTGTGTGTGTGTGTGTGTGTGTGTGTGTGTGTGTGTGTGTGTGTGTGTGTGTGTGTGTTTTTTCAGGGCTGCAGAGGAGCTGTAAGATGGATGAAAGGCTAAAACACTAGTTTACCAGGATCAGAGTCAGTCACACACAGAGAGACATGGATGGCAGGCAGGAAGGAAGGAAGGCAGCATTCCAGGGTCTTAGCCTCTCAATTCATATAAGTTGAGATGGGATGTAAAGGTTGGATATGAAGTTTGGGTTTCAGCACGATAGGAAGACTCATAGCCTGCTAACGAAGCATTTCAGATGGTTCACTGAAGACTTCCTGAGGCTGTTTCAGTGTTGTTAGCTTAACTACACTTTAGCCTTCAAAAGGGGTTTTAACCCACATAAAGGGGTGCATGGCTAGCGAGTAATACATGCTATAACATGCTAATGTCATACTAAAGACACTACACACAGAGACAGTTCCCCTAAACAGGGAGTTTCCTGGTCGTCAACCTCCCTCCCACCTGATTGGATGTTATGTCATGACTAATGAATTCACAGAGATGCTGTGAAGAGATGCATCATGGGGACTGGTGGTATTTAGAGACATTTACAGATGATTAGGCTGAGCTCTCAAGCACAGCTGGGAACATACATACGCACTCTCGAATGAGAGATGACATACATTATTGGCTCTGGCAGCGACATTAAACAGATAAGTCCCGGTAATATGCAGATCTGGTGACATGACGAACACCACAAGCTGGGACTGATTGTCCCCTTTCTATCTAACACCACTAGCTGTGACTGAATGTCCCTTTCTATCTAACACCACTAGCTGTGACTGGTTGACCCTTTCTAACACCACTAGCTGTGACTGATTGTCCCTTTCTATCTAACACCACTAGCTGTGACCCATTGTCCCCTTTCTATCTAACACCACTAGCTGTGACTGATTGTCCCCTTTCTATCTAACACCACTAGCTGTGACTGATTGTCCCTTTCTATCTAACACCACTAGCTGTGACTGATTGTTCCCTATCTTTCTAACACCACTAGCTGTGACTGAATGTCCCTTTCTATCTAACACCACTAGCTGTGACTGGTTGACCCTTTCAAACACCACTAGCTGTGACTGATTGTCCCTTTCTATCTAACACCACTAGCTGTGACTGATTGTCCCTTTCTAACACCACTAGCTGTGACTGATTGTCCCTTTCTATCTAACACCACTAGCTGTGACTGATTGTCCCCTATCTATCTGACACCACTAGCTGTGACTGATTGTCCCTTTCTAACACCACTAGCTGTGACTGATTGTCTCTTTCTAACACCACTAGCTGTGACTGATTGTCCCTTTCTATCTAACACCACTAGCTGTGACTGATTGTCCCCTATCTATCTAACACCACTAGCTGTGACTGATTGTCCCTTTCTATCTAACACCACTAGCTGTGACCCATTGTCCCCTTTCTATCTAACACCACTAGCTGTGACTGATTGTCCCCTTTCTATCTAACACCACTAGCTGTGACTGATTGTCCCTTTCTATCTAACACCACTAGCTGTGACTGATTGTTCCCTATCTTTCTAACACCACTAGCTGTGACTGAATGTCCCTTTCTATCTAACACCACTAGCTGTGACTGGTTGACCCTTTCAAACACCACTAGCTGTGACTGATTGTCCCTTTCTATCTAACACCACTAGCTGTGACTGATTGTCCCCTATCTATCTGACACCACTAGCTGTGACTGATTGTCCCTTTCTAACACCACTAGCTGTGACTGATTGTCTCTTTCTAACACCACTAGCTGTGACTGATTGTCCCTTTCTATCTAACACCACTAGCTGTGACTGATTGTCCCTATCTATCTAACACCACTAGCTGTGACTGATTGTCCCCTATCTATCTGACACCACTAGCTGTGACTGATTGTCCCGTTTTAATACCACTAGCTGTGACTGATTGTCCCCTTCTATCTAACACCACTAGCTGTGACTGATTGTCCCTTTCTATCTAACACCACTAGCTGTGACTGATTGTCCCTTTCTAACACCACTAGCTGTGACTGATTGTCCCTTTCTATCTAACACCACTAGCTGTGACTGATTGTCCCCTATCTTTCTAACACCACTAGCTGTGACTGATTGTCCCCTTTCTATCTAACACCACTAGCTGGGACTGATTGTCCCCTTCTATCTAACACCACTAGCTGTGACTGATTGTCCCTTTCTATCTAACACCACTAGCTGTGACTGATTGTCCCCTTTCTAACACCACTAGCTGTGACTGATTGTCCCTTTCTATCTAACACCACTAGCTGTGACTGATTGTCCCCTTTCTATCTGACACCACTAGCTGTGACTGATTGTCCCTTTTCTATCTGACACCACTAGCTGTGACTGATTGTCCCTTTCTATCTAACACCACTAGCTGTGACTGATTGTCCCTTTCTATCTAACACCACTAGCTGTGACTGATTGTCCCTTTCTATCTAACACCACTAGCTGTGACTGATTGTCCCCTTTCTATCTAACACCACTAGCTGTGACTGGTTGTCCCTTTCTATCTAACACCATTAGCTGTGACTGATTGTCCCTTTCTATCTAACACCACTAGCTGTGACTGATTGTCCCTTTCTATCTAACACCACTAGCTGTGACTGATTGTCCCCTTTCTATCTGACACCACTAGCTGTGACTGATTGTCCCCTTTCTATCTAACACCACTAGCTGTGACTGATTGTCCCTTTCTATCTAACACCACTAGCTGTGACTGATTGTCCCCGATCTTTCTAACACCACTAGCTGTGACTGATTGTCCCTTTCTAACTGACACCACTAGCTGTGACTGATTGTCCCTTTCTATCTAACACCACTAGCTGTGACTGATTGTCCCTTTCTATCTAACACCACTAGCTGTGACTGATTGTCCCCTTTCTATCTGACACCACTAGCTGTGACTGATTGTCCCTTTCTATCTAACACCACTAGCTGTGACTGATTGTCCCTTTCTATCTGACACCACTAGCTGTGACTGATTGTCCCTTTCTATCTGACACCACTAGCTGTGACTGATTGTCCCTTTCTATCTAACACCACTAGCTGTGACTGATTGTCCCTTTCTAACTGACACCACTAGCTGTGACTGATTGTCCCTTTCTATCTAACACCACTAGCTGTGACTGATTGTCCCTTTCTATCTAACACCACTAGCTGTGACTGATTGTCCCTTTCTATCTAACACCACTAGCTGTGACTGATTGTCCCCGATCTTTCTAACACCACTAGCTGTGACTGATTGTCCCTTTCTATCTAACACCACTAGCTGTGACTGATTGTCCCTTTCTATCTGACACCACTAGCTGTGACTGATTGTCCCTTTCTAACACCACTAGCTGTGACTGATTGTCCCCTTTCTATCTGACACCACTAGCTGTGACTGATTGTCCCCTTTCTATCTAACACCACTAGCTGTGACTGATTGTCCCTTTCTATCTAACACCACTAGCTGTGACTGATTGTCCCTTTCTATCTAACACCACTAGCTGTGACTGATTGTCCCCGATCTTTCTAACACCACTAGCTGTGACTGATTGTCCCTTTCTATCTAACACCACTAGCTGTGACTGATTGTCCCTTTCTATCTGACACCACTAGCTGTGACTGATTGTCCCTTTCTAACACCACTAGCTGTGACTGATTGTCCCCTTTCTATCTGACACCACTAACTGTGACTGATTGTCCCCTTTCTATCTAACACCACTAGCTGTGACTGATTGTCCCTTTCTATCTGACACCACTAGCTGTGACTGATTGTCCCCTTTCTATCTAACACCACTAGCTGTGACTGATTGTCCCTTTCTATCTAACACCACTAGCTGTGACTGATTGTCCCTTTCTATCTAACACCACTAGCTGTGACTGATTGTCCCCGATCTTTCTAACACCACTAGCTGTGACTGATTGTCCCTTTCTATCTAACACCACTAGCTGTGACTGATTGTCCCTTTCTATCTGACACCACTAGCTGTGACTGATTGTCCCTTTCTAACACCACTAGCTGTGACTGATTGTCCCCTTTCTATCTAACACCACTAGCTGGGACTGATTGTCCCCTTCTATCTAACACCACTAGCTGTGACTGATTGTCCCTTTCTATCTAACACCACTAGCTGTGACTGATTGTCCCCTTTCTAACACCACTAGCTGTGACTGATTGTCCCTTTTCTATCTGACACCACTAGCTGTGACTGATTGTCCCCTTTCTATCTGACACCACTAGCTGTGACTGATTGTCCCTTTTCTATCTGACACCACTAGCTGTGACTGATTGTCCCTTTCTATCTAACACCACTAGCTGTGACTGATTGTCCCTTTCTATCTAACACCACTAGCTGTGACTGATTGTCCCTTTCTATCTAACACCACTAGCTGTGACTGATTGTCCCTTTCTATCGGACACCATTAGCTGTGACTGATTGTCCCTTTCTATCTGACACCACTAGCTGTGACTGATTGTCCCTTTCTATCTAACACCACTAGCTGTGACTGATTGTCCCTTTCTATCTAACACCACTAGCTGTGACTGATTGTCCCTTTCTATCTAACACCACTAGCTGTGACTGATTGTCCCTTTCTATCTGACACCACTAGCTGTGACTGATTGTCCCTTTCTATCTGACACCACTAGCTGTGACTGATTGTCCCTTTCTATCTAACACCACTAGCTGTGACTGATTGTCCCTTTCTAACTGACACCACTAGCTGTGACTGATTGTCCCTTTCTATCTAACACCACTAGCTGTGACTGATTGTCCTTTCTATCTAACACCACTAGCTGTGACTGATTGTCCCTTTCTATCTAACACCACTAGCTGTGACTGATTGTCCCCTTTCTTTCTAACACCACTAGCTGTGACTGATTGTCCCTTTTCTATCTAACACCACTAGCTGTGACTGATTGTCCCTTTCTATCTGACACCACTAGCTGTGACTGATTGTCCCTTTCTAACACCACTAGCTGTGACTGATTGTCCCCTTTCTATCTGACACCACTAGCTGTGACTGATTGTCCCCTTCTATCTAACACCACTAGCTGTGACTGATTGTCTCTTTCTATCTAACACCACTAGCTGTGACTGATTGTCCCTTTTCTAACACCACTAGCTGTGACTGATTGTCCCTTTCTATCTAACACCACTAGCTGTGACTGATTGTCCCGATCTTTCTAACACCACTAGCTGTGACTGATTGTCCCTTTCTATCTAACACCACTAGCTGTGACTGATTGTCCCTTTCTATCTGACACCACTAGCTGTGACTGATTGTCCCTTTCTAACACCACTAGCTGTGACTGATTGTCCCCTTTCTATCTGACACCACTAGCTGTGACTGATTGTCCCCTTTCTATCTGACACCACTAGCTGTGACTGATTGTCCCTTTCTATCTGACACCACTAGCTGTGACTGATTGTCCCTTTCTATCTAACACCACTAGCTGTGACTGATTGTCCCTTTCTAACACCACTAGCTGTGACTGATTGTCCCTTTCTATCTAACACCACTAGCTGTGACTGATTGTCCCCTATCTTTCTAACACCACTAGCTGTGACTGATTGTCCCTTTCTATCTAACACCACTAGCTGTGACTGATTGTCCCTTTCTATCTAACACCACTAGCTGTGACTGATTGTCCCTTTCTAACACCACTAGCTGTGACTGATTGTCCCCTTTCTATCTGACACCACTAGCTGTGACTGATTGTCCCTTTCTATCTAACACCACTAGCTGTGACTGATTGTCCCTTTCTATCTGACACCACTAGCTGTGACTGATTGTCCCCTTTCTATCTAACACCACTAGCTGTGACTGATTGTCCCCTTTCTATCTAACACCACTAGCTGTGACTGATTGTCCCTTTCTATCTGACACCACTAGCTGTGACTGATTGTCCCCTTTCTATCTAACACCACTAGCTGTGACTGATTGTCCCTTTCTATCTAACACCACTAGCTGTGACTGATTGTCCTTCACCAACGGTCCCTTTCCATCATCTAGTAATGAACATTTCACAACATATTAAGTTGTGAAGGAAACACCTCTGGAGCTCATGTAGAGACAGAACGTATTGTATGTCATATTGTATAGTACAAACAGTCCGAAATACTTACAATACTGTCATAATTGTTGCATCATACAGGTTTCATAAAACTACAGTTGTGTAGTGACTGTTTTCAGGATGAAACATTTCAGCTACTCATGTAAAATGAGACCACTGGTTTTGAAGAGGGGTAGAAAACCTGTTTTCAGAATGAAACATTTCAGCTACTCTAATGTAAAATGAGGCCACTGGTTTTGAAGAGGGGTAGAAAACCTGTTTTCAGAATGAAACATTTCAGCTACTCTAATGTAAAATGAGGCCACTGGTTTTGAAGAGGGGTAGAAAACCTGTTTTCAGAATGAAACATTTCAGCTACTCTAATGTAAAATGAGGCCACTGTTTTTTGCATTTTTAATAACAAATATTCACAAAAACCACGAGTGCCAAATCCATTCCTATTTTCAGCCCTAGTTTCACTTCCTGTCCCTCTGAGTAATCACAGAGGAGAACGTGCATAGTACCACTCCAACCCAGCCTCCAGGGACTAATAAGGAAACAGACATACACTGCATGAATATATTACTATTTGATCATACAGTTGTAGCTCTCAGGTTATAGTTCTCAGGGTGTATCTCTCAGGTTATAGTTCTCAGGTTATAGTTCTCAGGGTGTATCTCTCAGGTTATAGCTCTCAGGTTATAGCTCTCAGGTTATAGCTCTCAGGTTATAGTTCTCAGGTTGTAGCTCTCAGGTTATAGTTCTCAGGTTATAGCTCTCAGGTTATAGTTCTCAGGGTGTAGCTCTCAGGTTATAGTTCTCAGGTTATAGTTCTTAGGTTGTATCTCTCAGGTTATAGTTCTCAGGGTGTAGCTCTCAGGTTATAGCTCTCAGGTTATAGTTCTCAGGGTGTAGCTCTCAGGTTATAGTTCTCAGGGTGTAGCTGTCAGGTTATAGCTCTCAGGTTATAGTTCTCAGGGTGTATCTCTCAGGTTGTATCTCTCAGGTTATAGTTCTCATGGTGTATCTCTCAGGTTATAGTTCTCATGGTGTATCTCACGTTGTAGCTCTCAGGTTATAGTTCTCAGGGTGTATCTCTCAGGTTGTAGCTCTCAGGTTATAGTTATCAGGGTGTATCTCTCAGGTTGTAGCTCTCAGGTTATAGTTCTCAGGTTATAGTTCTCAGGGTGTATCTCTCAGGTTGTAGCTCTCAGGTTACAGTTCTCAGGGTGTATCTCTCAGGTTGTAGCTCTCAGGTTATAGTTCTCAGGGTGTATCTCTCAGGTTGTAGCTCTCAGGTTATAGTTCTCAGGGTGTATCTCTCAGGTTGTAGCTCTCAGGTTATAGTTCTCAGGGTGTATCTCTCAGGTTATAGTTCTCAGGGTGTATCTCTCAGGTTGTAGCTCTCAGGTTATAATTCTCAGGTTATAGTTCTCAGGGTGTATCTCTCAGGTTATAGTTCTCAGGGTGTATCTCTCAGGTTGTAGCTCTCAGGTTATAGTGCTCAGGTTATAGCTCTCATGTTATATTTCTCAGGGTGTATCTCTCAGGTTATAGCTCTCAGGTTATAGTTCTCAGGTTGTATCTCTCAGGTTATAGTTCTCAGGTTATTGCTCTCAGGTTATAATTCTCAGGGTGTATCTCTCAGGTTATAGCTCTCAGGTTATAGTTCTCAGGTTGTAGCTCTCAGGTTATAGTTCTCAGGGTGAAGCTCTCAGGTTATAGCTCTCAGGTTATAGTTCTCAGGTTGTAGCTCTTAGGTTATAGTTCTCAGAGTGTATCTCTCAGGTTGTAGCTCTCAGGTTATAGTTCTCAGGGTGTAGCTCTCAGGTTATAGCTCTCATGTTATAGTTCTCAGGGTGTAGCTCTCGGGGTGTAGCTCTCAGGTTATAGTTCTCAGGGTGTATCTCTCAGGTTGTAGCTATCAGGGTGTATCTCTCAGGTTGTAGCTCTCAGGTTATAGTTCTCAGGTTGTAGCTCTCAGGCTATAGTTCTCAGGTTGTAGCTCTCAGGTTGTAGCTCTCTGGGTGTATCTCTCAGGTTGTAGCTCTCAGGTTATAGCTCTCATGTTATAGTTCTCAGGGTGTAGCTCTCGGGGTGTAGCTCTCAGGCTATAGTTCTCAGGGTGTATCTCTCAGGCTATAGTTCTCAGGTTGTAGCTCTCAGGTTATAGTTCTCGGGGTGTAGCTCTCGGGGTGTAGCTCTCGGGGTGTAGCTCTCGGGGTGTAGCTCTAAGGTTGAAACTCTCAGGTTGGGTTCAAGCCCACCTCTGAAGTGGTGTCAACCATTTCCCCCATCCCTAGGGAACACAGCTGATTAAACTAACTGCATTCTGAACTGAAGATCATGATTAGCTGATTATTGAAGTCAGGTGTGTTAGCTGGGGCAAAAGTGTGACACCAATCAGGCCCTGGAGGACTGGAGTTGCCCATCCCTGTCCTAGGTGCGCTGGGTAATTCCCTTGGTAATCCCTTGGTTCTGGGTCAGTGTGGACAGAGCAGTCTCTCTGTCTGTTCAATAATTCATACTTCCTACACTAGCAGTCAGGTAGCTCCTCTCAAGACAGAGCATCTAGAACGGCTGTTAAAACAGTGTCTACCAGGACTAGACTGCATACAGTATCTACCAGGACTAGACTACATACAGTATCTACGAGGACTAGACGACATACAGTATCTACCAGGACTAGACTACATACAGTGTCTACCAGGACTAGACTACATACAGTATCTACCAGGACTAGACTACATACAGTACAGTATCTACCAGGACTAGACTACATACAGTACAGTATCTACCAGGACTAGACTACATACAGTACAGTATCTACCAGGACTAGACTACATACAGTATCTACAAGGACTAGACTACATACAGTACAGTATCTACCAGGACTAGACTACATACAGTACAGTATCTACCAGGACTAGACTACGTACAGTACAGTATCTACCAGGACTAGACTACATACAGTACAGTATCTACCAGGACTAGACTACATACAGTACAGTATCTACCAGGACTAGACTACATACAGTGTCTACCAGGACTGGACTACCTACAGTATCTACCAGGACTAGACTATATACAGTATCTACCAGGACTAGACTACAGTACAGTATCTACCAGGAACTAGACTACATACAGTGTCTACCAGGACTAGACTACATACAGTACAGTATCTACCAGGACTAGACTATATACAGTATCTACCAGGACTAGACTACATACAGTATCTACCAGGACAAGACTACATACAGTATCTACCAGGACTAGACTACATACAGTATCTACCAGGACTAGACTACATACAGTATCTACCAGGACTAGACTATATACAGTACAGTATCTACCAGGACTAGACGACATACAGTATCTACCAGGACTAGACTACATTCAGTATCTACCAGGACTAGACTACATACAGTATCTACCAGGACTAGACTACATACAGTACAGTATCTACCAGGACTAGACTACATACAGTACAGTATCTACCAGGACTAGACTACATTCAGTATCTACCAGGACTAGACTACATTCAGTATCTACCAGGACTAGACTATATACAGTATCTACCAGGACTAGACTACATACTTCCTGTTTATTATTAATGACCTATATAGAAAACCTGTTTTCAGAATGAAACATTTCAGCCACTCTAATGTAAAATGAGGCCACTGTTTTTTTTGCATTTTTAATAACAAATATTCACAAAAACCACGAGTGCCAAATCCATTCCTATTTTCAGTCCTAGTTTCACTTCCTGTCCCTCTGAGTAATCACAGAGGAGAACGTGCATAGTACCACTCCAACCCAGCCTCCAGGGACTAATAAGGAAACAGACATACACTGCATGAATATATTACTATTTGATCATACAGTTGTAGCTCTCAGGTTATAGTTCTCAGGTTATAGTTCTCAGGGTGTAGCTGTCAGGTTATAGTTCTCAGGGTGTAGCTGTCAGGTTATAGTTCTCAGGTTATAGCTCTCAGGTTATAGTTCTCAGGTTATAGTTCTCAGGGTGTATCTCTCAGGTTATAGTTCTCAGGGTGTAGCTGGCAGGTTATAGCTCTCAGGTTATAGTTCTCAGGGTGTAGCTGTCAGGTTATAGCTCTCAGGTTATAGTTCTCAGGGTGTATCTCTAAGGTTGTATCTCTCAGGTTATAGTTCTCATGGTGTATCTCAGGTTGTAGCTCTCAGGTTATAGTTCTCAGGGTGTATCTCTCAGGTTGTAGCTCTCAGGTTATAGTTCTCAGGGTGTATCTCTCAGGTTGTAGCTCTCAGGTTATAGTTCTCAGGTTATAGTTCTCAGGGTGTATCTCTCAGGTTGTAGCTCTCAGGTTATAGTTCTCAGGGTGTATCTCTCAGGTTGTAGCTCTCAGGTTATAGTTCTCAGGGTGTAGCTCTCAGGTTGAAACTCTCAGGTTGGGTTCAAGCCCACCTCTGAAGTGGTGTCAACCATTTCCCACATCCCTAGGGAACACAGCTGATTAAACTAACCGCATTCTGAACTAAAGATCATGATTAGGTGTTTATTGGAGTCAGGTGTGTTAGCTGGGGCAAAAGTGTGACACCAATCAGGCCCTGGAGGACTGGAGTTGCCCATCCCTGTCCTAGGTTCTCTGGGTAATTCCCTTGGTAATCCCTTGGTTCTGGGTCAGTGTGGACAGAGCAGTCTCTCTGTCTGTTCAATAATTCATACTTCCTACACTAGCAGTCAGGTAGCTCCTCTCAAGACAGAGCATCTAGAACGGCTGTTAAAACAGTGTCTACCAGGACTAGACTACATACAGTATCTACCAGGACTAGACTATATACAGTATCTACCAGGACTAGACTAAATACAGTATCTACCAGGACTAGACTATATACAGTATCTACCAGGACTAGACTAAATACAGTATCTACCAGGACTAGACTACATACAGTATCTACCAGGACTAGACTACATACAGTATCTACCAGGACTAGACTAAATACAGTATCTACCAGGACTAGACTATATACAGTATCTACCAGGACTAGACTACATACAGTATCTACCAGGACTAGACTAAATACAGTATCTACCAGGACTAGACTATATACAGTATCTACCAGGACTAGACTACAGTACAGTATCTACCAGGACTAGACTACAGTACAGTATCTACCAGGACTAGACTACATACAGTATCTACCAGGACTAGACTACAGTACAGTATCTACCAGGACTAGACTATATACAGTATCTACCAGGACTAGACTACATACAGTATCTACCAGGACTAGACTATATACAGTATCTACCAGGACTAGACTACATACAGTACAGTATCTACCAGGACTAGACTACATACAGTACAGTATCTACCAGGACTAGACTACATACAGTACAGTATCTACCAGGACTAGACTACATACAGTACAGTATCTACCAGGACTAGACTATATACAGTATCTACCAGGACTAGACTACATACAGTACAGTATCTACCAGGACTAGACTATATACAGTATCTACCAGGACTAGACTACATACAGTATCTACCAGGACTAGACTACAGTACAGTATCTACCAGGACTAGACTATATACAGTATCTACCAGGACTAGACTATATACAGTATCTACCAGGACTAGACTACATACAGTACAGTATCTACCAGGACTAGACTACATACAGTACAGTATCTACCAGGACTAGACTATATACAGTATCTACCAGGACTAGACTATATACAGTATCTACCAGGACTAGACTATATACAGTATCTACCAGGACTAGACTACATACAGTATCTACCAGGACTAGACTACATACAGTACAGTATCTACCAGGACTAGACTACATACAGTACAGTATCTACCAGGACTAGACTACATACAGTACAGTATCTACCAGGACTAGACTATATACAGTATCTACCAGGACTAGACTATATACAGTATCTACCAGGACTAGACTATATACAGTATCTACCAGGACTAGACTACGTACAGTACAGTATCTACCAGGACTAGACTACATACAGTACAGTATCTACCAGGACTAGACTACATACAGTACAGTATCTACCAGGACTAGACTACATACAGTACAGTATCTACCAGGACTAGACTACATACAGTATCTACCAGGACTAGACTACATACAGTATCTACCAGGACTAGACTACAGTACAGTATCTACCAGGACTAGACTATATACAGTATCTACCAGGACTAGACTATATACAGTATCTACCAGGACTAGACTACATACAGTATCTACCAGGACTAGACGACATACAGTATCTACCAGGACTAGACGACATACAGTACAGTATCTACCAGGACTAGACTATATACAGTATCTACCAGGACTAGACTACAGTACAGTATCTACCAGGACTAGACTATATACAGTATCTACCAGGACTAGACTATATACAGTATCTACCAGGACTAGACTACATACAGTATCTACCAGGACAAGACGACATACAGTATCTACCAGGACTAGACTACATACAGTATCTACCAGGACTAGACGACATACAGTATCTACCAGGACTAGACGACATACAGTATCTACCAGGACTAGACTAAATACAGTATCTACCAGGACTAGACTACAGTACAGTATCTACCAGGACTAGACTACATACAGTATCTACCAGGACTAGACTACAGTACAGTATCTACCAGGACTAGACGACATACAGTATCTACCAGGACTAGACTACATACAGTATCTACCAGGACTAGACTACATACAGTATCTACCAGGACTAGACTAAATACAGAATCTACCAGGACTAGACTACATACAGTATCTACCAGGACTAGACGACATACAGTATCTACCAGGACTAGACTAAATACAGTATCTACCAGGACTAGACTACAGTACAGTATCTACCAGGACTAGACGACATACAGTATCTACCAGGACTAGACTAAATACAGTATCTACCAGGACTAGACTACATACAGTACAATATCTACCAGGACTAGACTATATACAGTATCTACCAGGACTAGACTACATACAGTACAGTATCTACCAGGACTAGACTATATACAGTATCTACCAGGACTAGACTATATACAGTATCTACCAGGACTAGACTATATACAGTATCTACCAGGACTAGACTACGTACAGTACAGTATCTACCAGGACTAGACTACATACAGTACAGTATCTACCAGGACTAGACTATATACAGTATCTACCAGGACTAGACTATATACAGTATCTACCAGGACTAGACTATATACAGTATCTACCAGGACTAGACTACATACAGTATCTACCAGGACTAGACTACAGTACAGTATCTACCAGGACTAGACTATATACAGTATCTACCAGGACTAGACTATATACAGTATCTACCAGGACTAGACGACATACAGTATCTACCAGGACTAGACTAAATACAGTATCTACCAGGACTAGACTACAGTACAGTACAGTATCTACCAGGACTAGACTATATACAGTATCTACCAGGACTAGACTATATACAGTATCTACCAGGACTAGACGACATACAGTATCTACCAGGACTAGACTAAATACAGTATCTACCAGGACTAGACTACAGTACAGTACAGTGTCTACCAGGACTAGACGACATACAGTATCTACCAGGACTAGACTACATACAGTATCTACCAGGACTAGACTAAATACAGTATCTACCAGGACTAGACTAAATACAGTATCTACCAGGACTAGACTACATACAGTATCTACCAGGACTAGACTACATACAGTACAGTATCTACCAGGACTAGACGACATACAGTATCTACCAGGACTAGACTACAGTACAGTATCTACCAGGACTAGACTACAGTACAGTATCTACCAGGACTAGACTATCTATATACAGTATCTACCAGGACTAGACTACATACAGTATCTACCAGGACTAGACTATATACAGTATCTACCAGGACTAGACTACATACAGTATCTACCAGGACTAGACGACATACAGTATCTACCAGGACTAGACTACATACAGTACAGTATCTACCAGGACTAGACTATATACAGTATCTACCAGGACTAGACTGCATACAGTATCTACCAGGACTAGACTGCATACAGTATCTACCAGGACTAGACTATATACAGTATCTACCAGGACTAGACTACATACAGTACAGTATCTACCAGGACTAGACTACATACAGTACAGTATCTACCAGGACTAGACTACAGTACAGTATCTACCAGGACTAGACTATATACAGTATCTACCAGGACTGGACAACAGTACAGTGTCTACCAGGACTAGACTATATACAGTATCTACCAGGACTAGACTACATACAGTACAGTATCTACCAGGACTAGACTACAGTACAGTGTCTACCAGGAGTAGACTATATACAGTATCTACCAGGACTGGACAACAGTACAGTATCTACCAGGACTAGACTACAGTACAGTATCTACCAGGACTGGACAACAGTACAGTATCTACCAGGACTAGACTACAGTACAGTATCTACCAGGACTAGACTACAGTACAGTATCTACCAGGACAAGACTACATACAGTATCTACCAGGACTAGACTACATTCAGTATCTACCAGGACTAGACTACATACAGTATCTACCAGGACAAGACTACATACAGTATCTACCAGGACTAGACTACATACAGATATATATATATATATATAGATATATATATATATATAGATATAGATATATATATATAGATATATATATATATATATATATATATATATATATATATATATATATATACAGATATATATATATATATATATATAGATATAGATATAGATATATATATAGATATAGATATATTTTAGAGATACTTTTTGAAATGCCTTCCTCTGTCACTTCAGCTTGACACAATAACAATGTTGTTTTGGCGTCCGGCCCGGAGACACAGAACTGCTTGACTTTACCTATCACAATAACAATGCAGCAAACGGAAAATGGAGGAGCATTACAGAGGATGTAGGCTGACAGACACAGCAGCTACCAGTTACTGAACAGTACTGTGAAGTCAAGAGTCAGGACAGATGACTGTGTTACTGATACAGAAAAGGAAACTGACTGACAACACATTTCACAGGCTTTTCTAGGGTCTCACTACTCCAAAACGTACACACACACACACACACACACACACACACACACACACACACACACACACACACACACACACACACACACACACACACACACACACACACACACACACACACACACACACACACACGTCAAACCCTTGGGCCCTGGTTAACTACAGGGCTTTATGATCCCTGGTTAACCACAGGGCTTTATGATCCCTGGTTAACTACAGGGCTTTATGATCCCTGGTTAACTACAGGGCTTTATGGTCCCTGGTTAACTACAGGGCTTTATGGTTCCTGGTTAACTACAGGGCTTTATGGTCCCTGGTTAACTACAGGGCTTTATGATCCCTGGTTAACCACAGGGCTTTATGATCCCTGGTTAACTACAGGGCTTTATGATCCCTGGTTAACTACAGGGCTTTATGATCCCTGGTTAACTACAGGGCTTTATGGTCCCTGGTTAAACACTCCCTCTCCCTCCCTCCCTCCCTCCCTCCCTCCCTCCCTCCCCCTCCCTCCCTCCCTCCCTCCCCCTCCCTCCCTCCCTCCCTCTTCCTCCCCTCCCTCCCTCCCTCTCTCCCTCTCTCCCTCCTCTTCCTCCCCTCCCTCCCTAGTTGACGGAGGAAAACTAAACTCTCTCTGGGACTCAGTCTCCATGCTACTCTAATGGGTGCTAGTCTAGACAGATACAGTTCCAGACACTCCTTAGAAAGTGTAATATTTACTCCAAACACTTTGCTGCAGAAGGTACAGTAGACGCTTGATAAAGTGCAGTGTGTCTGATGATTAGGTTTAGTGGGGATGTTGGGCGCGCACACACACACACACACACTACACACACACACTCTCTCTCTCTATATATCCCTCAGTATTGGCTTGGTCTTCTATCACCTGTTTTCACCACGTGTAACCTGGTCAGACAGTGAGGAAGTGAGCCTGCCCTCTACTGGTGGCTGAGTGTAACTACACTCAGTTTCACTACTTGGTGTTGTAGTGTTGTAAGACATTATTAACAATGTAATGATACCTTCATCATAACCCAGCTGTTGTAGTGCAGAGAAACAAGATAATACCTTCATCATACACCAGCTGTTGTAGTGCAGAGAAACCAGATAATACCTTCATCAATGTCTGTTGTAGTGCAGAGAAACAAGATAATACCTTCATCCTACACCAGCTGTTGTAGTGTAGAGAAACCAGATAATACCTTCATCAATATCTGTTGTAGTGCAGAGAAACCAGATAATACCTTCATCAATATCTGTTGTAGTGCAGAGAAACCAGATAATACCTTCATCATAACCCAGTTGTTGTAGTGCAGAGAAACCAGATAATACCTTCATCAATGTCTGTTGTAGTGCAGAGAAACCAGATAATACCTTCATCAATGTCTGTTGTAGTGCAGAGAAACCAGATAATATCTTCATCAATGTCTGTTGTAGTGCAGAGAAACCAGATAATACCTTCATCAATGTCTGTTGTAGTGCAGAGAAACCAGATAATACCTTCATCAATGTCTGTTGTAGTGCAGAGAAACCAGATAATATCTTCATCATAACCCAGCTGTTGTAGTGCAGAGAAACCAGATAATACCTTCATCAATGTCTGTTGTAGTGCAGAGAAACCAGATAATACCTTCATCACAACCCAGCTGTTGTAGTGCAGAGAAACCAGATAATACCTTCATCACAACCCAGCTGTTGTAGTGCAGAGAAACCAGATAATACCTTCATCAATGTCTGTTGTAGTGCAGAGAAACCAGATAATACCTTCATCAATGTCTGTTGTAGTGCAGAGAAACCAGATAATACCTTCATCAATGTCTGTTGTAGTGCAGAGAAACCAGATAATACCTTCATCAATGTCTGTTGTAGTGCAGAGAAACCAGATAATACCTTCATCACAACCCAGCTGTTGTAGTGCAGAGAAACCAGATAATACCTTCATCAATGTCTGTTGTAGTGCAGAGAAACCAGATAATACCTTCATCAATGTCTGTTGTAGTGCAGAGAAACCAGATAATACCTTCATCAATGTCTGTTGTAGTGCAGAGAAACCAGATAATACCTTCATCAATGTCTGTTGTAGTGCAGAGAAACCAGATAAGACCTTCATCAATGTCTGTTGTAGTGCAGAGAAACCAGATAATACCTTCATCAATGTCTGTTGTAGTGCAGAGAAACCAGATAATACCTTCATCAATGTCTGTTGTAGTGCAGAGAAACCAGATAATACCTTCATCAATGTCTGTTGTAGTGCAGAGCAACCAGATAATACCTTCATCAATGTCTGTTGTAGTGCAGAGAAACCAGATAATACCTTCATCATAACCCAGCTGTTGTAGTGCAGAGAAACAAGCTTGTTGCCTAAAAACACATGTTGGTGTAAAGAGAGACAGACAACTGTAGTTTATAACCTCAAGGTCCAGACAACGATCCTCAATAGTCTAGTCTGGCAGTCCTGTCTGAATTCTTGGAGACTTGGTCATGAGATTCTTATAGATTGTAAGACAGTGTAGTCTATTTAGTCATCTCAGTAGCCAACTGCTGAGGCTGAGCTGCAAGACAGACATGGTCTGTTGATGAATAAGAGGTTGGATGAATTCACTATCTTTAACATCATTCATTCTCTCTCTATCAGCAGCTTCCAGCTGTGAGGGTGACAGTCCATGTATGGTACACTGGTGGAGGTTCATCATACTGTGTCTGTCTGTCTGTCTGTCTGTCTGTCTTGTCTGTCTGTCTGTCTGTCTGTCTGTCTGTCTGTCTGTCTGTCTGTCTGTCTGTCTGTCTGTCTGTCTGTCTGTCTGTCTGTCTGTCTGTCTGTCTGTCTTGTCTGTCTGTCTGGTCTGTCTTGTCTGTCTGTCTTGTCTGTCTGTCTGGTCTGTCTTGTCTGTCTTGCCTGCCTGCACCACTGAGCCAACATTGAATAACTAGGAACAATATTCTAGCCTGCTACCGGTTTTATCAGCTGAATTTAGGCTCTGTCTTTAGATATGTAGTCTATCACATCAGAATGTCTGTGTTGACTTGTCCCATCCAGCTAAGAGGATGGATGTCTGCTTTCCAACAAGCCAACAAAAACGGAGGAGGCATACACTGGTAACACCATACTGCCCTACCAAGCAAAAAGGCAGTAATTGTCATTTTTGCTAGAATTAAAAGACATGCTTAATCATGTGGACAAGTATCCTGTCTCTATTGTGTTGTGTTCAGGATAAAATAGGGGTCATGTTGACAGTAACTGTATAAAGTTACTATGAAACCAACGTAAATAAAAGCTATTTTTCTCAGTTTCACGCTATGAGCAGTTACTGCCTTTTTGCTTGGTAGGGCAGTATAATTGTCTGAAGTCAAACAATAGGCTGCTATTCTTGTAAACATTCACATATAACAGGCTATTTATAGACATTCATTTCTCCTTCCAACCAGGGAGTGAGAGGAGAGCACAGCTAAGCACATGGAGAACCCAGAGAATGGTGAGACATCGACGGGCTTTAAGTAAGGCTACTTACAGTGACACCATCCCAAGTGGCAGCACCAGTGGAGCTTGAAGCACTTCCCATGGCTGTGTGTGGCGCAGATGGACAGTCCGTCGCACGGGAGAAAGTCCGGTCTCCCCGCGCAGCTCCGGGCCAACGCCTGCGCCTCGTCCAACTTCTCGCTCTTCCGTCCGCCCGACGCGGCCATCGCGTAGCGCACACCCCAGGATCAAACGCACGCCATGTAACCCATCAGAGAACGCAGCTTTAGCCCACCAGCCAAAAATGGTCTGGAATTTCGGTGTTGGTCTCAAAACCTCAGCAAACGCCAAATGTCTATCCAGGAGGAAACTCCAAAGCGTGACGCAAACGAGTTAAATGTGGCCCCGTTGTAGCCACCCCCAAGCAGCAACGAGAGAATCAAAATGCGATGAAAGTTCCAGTTCCAAGAATACGATTGACAGCTTGTTTTACGTAAACATCTGGATCTCCAGCCGCTGGAATGATTTTCTGTAAACGTCGACGAGGTTATCTCAGCCAGAGAGATTTCCGTGGCGTATCCCGTGTCAGGCTTTCATTTGATATAGCCAGCCTTCTATCAGCCTGACAAGAGACTCCCCTGTCTGTTGATGAATCCCTCGCCGTTTCCTTCCTCTTAGGCTATCCCCTCCTCTCTCTCTCTCTCTCTCTCTCTCTCTCTCTCTCTCTCCCCTCTCCTCTCCCCCAGTTCTTCAGCCACAAAGGAAGTCCGATATTTGGTCTATTGTCCTCATTTCTGGCTGTAATAGCCTTTCCTCCGAAATCATAACTGTTCAGATGAAAGTAATCATGTAAACAAAGCCTATAATTTGAATCGGGAACCAACCTTTTTCAAGATAAATATGGTCATTCTGTTAACGAATCCTTTATTTTTTTTAAATTAATTTAAACTTTATTTAACTAGGCCAATCAGTAAAGAAAAAAAATCTTATTTACAATGACGGCCTACCAAAAGGTGAAACAAAATATAGAACAAAACACATCATCATCAGAGAGACACCACAACACTACATAAGAGAGACACCACAACACTACATAAAGAGAGACACCACAATCCTACATAAAGAATACATAAAGAGAGACACCACAACACTACATAAAGAGAGACACCACAATCCTACATAAAGAGAGACACCACAAACCTACATAAAGAGAGACACCACAACACTACATAAAGAGAGACACCACAACACTACATAAAGAGAGACACCACAACACTACATAAAGAGAGACACCACAACACTACATAAAGAGAGACACCACAACACTACATAAAGAGAGACACCACAACACTACAAAAAGAGACACCACAACACTACATAAAGAGAGACACCACAACACTACATAAAGAGAGACACCACAACACTACATAAAGAGAGACACCACAACACTACATAAAGAGAGACACCACAACACTACATAAAGAGAGACACCACAATCCTACATAAAGAGAGACACCACAACACTACATAAAGAGAGACACCACAACACTACATAAAGAGAGACACCACAACACTACATAAAGAGAGACACCACACTCCTACATAAAGAGAGACACCACAACACTACATAAAGAGAGACACCACAACACTACATAGAGACACCACAACACTACATAAAGAGAGACACCACAATCCTACATAAAGAGAGACACCACAATCCTACAATCCTAATAAATTTTACATTCCTACACACCACAACACTACATAAAGAGAGCACAATCCTACATAAAGTCCTAATAAAGAGAGAACCACAATCCTTAAAGAGAGACACCACAATCCTACATAAAGAGAGACACCACAATCCTACATAAAGAGAGAGACACCACAATCCTACATAAAGAGAGACACCACAATCCTACATAAAGAAGACACCACAATCCTACATAAAGAGAGACACCACAATCCTACATAAAGAGAGACACCACAATCCTACATAAAGAGAGACACCACAACACTACATAAAGAGAGACACCACAATCCTACATAAAGAGAGACACCACAATGACATAAAGAGGAGACACCACAATCCTACATAAAGAGAATACCACAATCCTACATAAAGAGAGACACCACAATATACATGAATGAGTGATAAAGGTACAGAGAGACACCACAACACTACATAAAGAGAGACACCACAACACTACATAAAGAGAGACACCACAACACTACATAAAGAGATACATAATAGAGACACCACAACACTACATAAAAAGAGACACCACAACACTACATAAAGAGACACCACAACACTACATAAAGAGAGATACCACAACACTACATAAAGAGAGACACCACAACACTACATAAAGAGAGACACCACAACACTACATAAAGAGACACCACAACACTACATAAAGAGAGACACCATAAAGAGAGACAACAACACTACATAAAGAGACACCACAACACTACATAAAGAGAGACACCACAACAACATAAAGAGAGACACTACATAAAGAGAGACACCACAACCCTACATAAAGAGAGACACACAACACTACATAAAGAGAGACACCACAACACTACATAAAGAGAGACACCACAACACTACATAAAGAGAGACACCACAACACTACATAAGAGAGACACCACAACACTACATAAAGAGAGACACCACAACACTACAAAAGAGAGACACCACAACACTACATAAAGAGAGACACCACAATCCTACATAAAGAGAGACACCACAATCCTACATAAAGAGAGACACCACAACACTACATAAAGAGAGACACCACAATCCTACATAAAGAGAGACACCACAACACTACATAAAGAGAGACACCACAACACTACATAAAGAGACACCACAACACTACATACAACACTACATAAAGAGAGACACCACAATCCTACATAAAGAGACACCACAACACTACATAAAGAGAGACACCACAACACTACATAAAGAGAGACACCACAACACTACATAAAGAGAGACACCACAACACTACATAAAGAGAGACACCACAACACTACATAAAGAGAGACACCACAACACTACATAAAGAGAGACACCACAACACTACATAAAGAGACACCACAACACTACATAAATAGACACCACAACACTACATAAAGAGAGACACCACAATCCTACATAAAGAGAGACACCACAACACTACATAAAGAGAGACACCACAACACTACATAAAGAGAGAGACACCACAATCCTACATAAAGAGAGACACCACAATCCTACATAAAGAGAGACACCACAACACTACATAAAGAGAGACACCACAACACTACATAAAGAGAGACACCACAACACTACATAAGAGAGACACCACAACACTACCACCACAACACTACATAAAGAGAGACACCACAACACTACAGAAAGAGACACCACAACACTACATAAAGAGAGACACCACAACACTACATAAAGAGAGACACCACAACACTACATAAAGAGAGACACCACAACACTACATAAAGAGAGACACCACAACACTACATAAAGAGAGACACCACAACACTACATAAAGAGAGACACCACAACCTACATAAAAGAGAGACACCACAACACTACATAAAGAGAGACACCACAACACTACATAAAGAGAGACACCACAATCCTACATAAAGAGACACCACAATCCTACATAAAGAGAGACACCACAACCTACATAAAGAGAGACACCACAACACTACATAAAGAGAGAGACACCACAATCCTACATAAAGAGAGACACCACAATCCTACATAAAGAGAGACACACAATCCTACATAAAGAGAGACACCACAACACTACATAAAGAGAGACACCACAACACTACATAAAGAGAGACACCACAACACTACATAAAGAGAGACACCACAACACTACATAAAGAGAGACACCACAATCCTACACAAAGAGACACCACAACACTACATAAAGAGAGACACCACAACACTACATAAAGAGAGACACCACAACATAAAGAGAGACACTACATAAAGAGAGACACCACAACACTACATAAAGAGAGACACCACAACACTACACAAAGAGAGACACCACAACACTACACAAAGAGAGACACCACAACACTACATAAAGAGAGACACCACAACACTACATAAAGAGAGACACCACAATCACTACATAAAGAGAGACACCACAACACTACATAAAGAGACACCACAACACTACAAAAGAGAGACACCACAACACTACACAAAGAGAGACACCACAACACTACACAAGAGAGACACCACAACACTACATAAAGAGAGACACCACAACACTACATAAAGAGAGACACCACAACACTACATAAAGAGAGACACCACAACACTACATAAAGAGAGACACCACAACACTACATAAAGAGAGACACCACAACACTACATAAAGAGAGACACCACAACACTACATAAAGAGAGACACCACAACACTACATAAAGAGAGACACCACAACACTACATAAAGAGAGACACCACAACACTACATAAAGAGAGACACCACAACACTACATAAAGAGAGACACCACAACACTACATAAAGAGAGACACCACAACACTACATAAAGAGAGACACCACAACACTACATAAAGAGAGACACCACAATCCTACATAAAGAGAGACACCACAATCCTACATAAAGAGAGACACCACAATCCTACATAAAGAGAGACACCACAATCCTACATAAAGAGAGACACCACAATCCTACATAAAGAGAGACACCACAATCCTACATAAAGAGAGACACCACAATCCTACATAAAGAGAGACACCACAATCCTACATAAAGAGAGACACCACAATCCTACATAAAGAGAGACACCACAATCCTACATAAAGAGAGACACCACAACACTACATAAAGAGAGACCTGAGATAACAGCATAGCATGGCAGCAACACAACATGACAACAACATGGTAGCGGCACAAAACATGGTACAAACATTGTTGGGCACAGACAACAGCACAAAGGACAAGAAGGTAGAGACAACAGTACAGTATATTACACGAAGCAGCCACAACTGTCAGAAAGAGTGTCCATGATTGAGTCTTTGAATGAAGAGATGGAGATAAAATTGTTCAGTTTGAGTGTTTTTGCAGCTCGTTCCAGTCACTAGAGGAGCGACCCAGAGATGTGTGTGCTTTGGGGACCTTTAACAGAATGTGACTGGCAGAACGGATGTTGTATGTGGAGGATGAGGGCTGCAGTAGGGGGGAGTGAGGCCTACAGTAGGGGGGAGTGAGGCCTACAGTAGGGGGAGTGAGGCCTACATAGGGAGTGAGGCCTACAGGGGAGTGAGGCCTACAGTAGGGGGAGTGAGGCCTACAGTAGGGGGAGTGAGGCCTACAGTAGTAGGGGGAGGCCTGAGGCCTACAGTAGGGGAGTGAGGCCTACAGTAGGGGGAGTGAGGCCTACAGTAGGGGGGAAGTGAGGCCTACAGTAGGGGAGTGAGGCCTACAGTAGGGGGAGTGAGGCCTACACGGTAGGGGAGTGAGGCCTACAGTAGGGGGAGTGAGGCCTACAGTAGGGGGAGTAGGGGGAGTGAGGCCTACAGTAGGGGGAGTGAGGCCTACAGTAGGGGGAGTGAGGCCTACAGTAGGGGAGTGCCTACAGTAGGGGGAGTGAGGCCTACAGTAGGGGGAGTGAGGCCTACAGTAGGGGAGTGAGGCCTACGGTAGGGGGAGTGAGGCCTACGGTAGGGGAGTGAGGCCTACAGTAGGGGAGTGAGGCCTACGGTATGGGAGTGAGGCCTACAGTAGGGGAGTGAGGCCTACAGTAGGGGGAGTGAGGCCTACGGTAGGGGGAGGCCTACAGTAGGGGGGAGTGAGGCCTACAGTAGGGGGAGTGAGGCCTACAGTAGGGGAGTGAGGCCTGAGGCCTACAGTAGGGGGAGTGAGGCCTACAGTAGGGGGAGTGAGGCCTACAGTAGGGGGAGTGAGGCCTACAGTAGGGGGGAGTGAGGCCTACAGTAGGGGGGAGTGAGGCCTCACGGTAGGGGAGTGAGGCCTACAGTAGGGGGAGTGAGGTAGGGGAGCCTACAGTAGGGGGGAGGGGCCTACAGTAGGGGGGAGTGCCTACAGTAGGGGGAGTGAGGCCTACAGTAGGGGGAGTGAGGCCTACAGTAGGGGGAGTGAGGCCTACAGTAGGGGGAGTGAGGCCTACAGTAGGGGGAGTGAGGCCTACAGTAGGGGGAGTGAGGCCTACAGTAGGGGGAGTGAGGCCTACGGTAGGGGGAGTGAGGCCTACAGTAGGGGGAGTGAGGCCTACAGTAGGGGGAGTGAGGCCTACAGTAGGGGGAGTGAGGCCTACAGTAGGGGGGAGTGAGGCCTACAGTAGGGGGGAGTGAGGCCTACAGTAGGGGGGAGTGAGGCCTACAGTAAGAGTGTTTTATAAATAGTATCAACCAGTGGGTCTTGCCACGGGTCTACAGAGATGACCAGTTTAGAGAAGAGTATAGTTTACAGGGCTCCCAAGTGGCACAGCGGTCTGAGGCACTGTATTTCAGTGCTTGACAGGTCACTACAGACACCCTGGTTCGAATCCAGGCTGTATCACAAACAGCCGGGATTGGGAGGCCCATAGAGTGGCAGACAATTGGCCCAGCGTCGTCCGGGTTTGGCCGGCGTAGGCCATCATTGTAAATAAGAATTTGTTCTTGCCTAGTTAAATAAAGGTTGAATTTAAATATATATATATATGGATATATACTGCATATACTGCAGTCATGTGTCCTTTAATTAAGGAGCATTGGTGGCAAATCTGATGTCCGAGTGGTGAAGAACATCTGGCCGCTTCCCTTTTTCATTTCACCCTGAAATTCCAGGTAATAAGAACTACAAAATAATATATATAACAGTCAAAAGTCTGGACACATCTACTAATTCCAGGGTTTTACTTTATTTTTGACTATTTTCAACATTGTAGAATAAAACAATCTAAATAAATCTCCCGGAGTGTGTAACGCTGTCATCAAGGCAAACATCTCCCGGGTGTAACGGTCATACTAAATCTCCCAGAAGAATACATCTCCCGGAGTGTGTAACACTGTCATCAAGGTAATAAATCTCCCGGATTTGTTTAAATTTGTGTAACGCTTACTACATGATTCCATGTGTGTTATTTCATAAATCTCCCGTTCTGATGTCTTCACAATATTCTACAATATAGAAAATAGTAAAAAATCTCCCGGAGTAAAGGCAATACATCTCCCGGAACCCCTCCCCGGAGTGTGTAACGAATGATTACTTTGAAGAATCTCAAATATAAAATATTTTTGGATTTGTTTAATTTTGGTTACTACATGATTCCATGTGTGTTATTCATAGTTTTGATGTCTTCACTATTATTCTACAATATATAGTAAAAATAAAGAAAACCCCTGGAATGATTAGGTGTCCAACCTTGTGACTGGTACTATGTCATTTCATTGAGAGTAATTAAATGCTGAAATCCTTTATTTCCAGTAATAATGAAAAATACTACTACTACACACATGCACACACACACATAGCATAGAGTGAGCCATTAATTCATTAAAGGGCCATTTATAATAACATAAATAAAAGGTAGCAACAGAAATGCTGTGTTCAAGCCAGCATGATTTAAGAAACATGAAAGAGACCAGTGGAAGAAACCCTCAAAGGAATAGAAAGGAGATCTGGCCAATATTCTGCTACTGCTCTGTGCTTCAGAAGGCTTCCTTGTACTGTATCATATTCATATCACATGATTTCCCTGTGTGTGTGTGTGTGTGTGTGTGTGTGTGTGTGTGTGTGTGTGTGTGTGTGTGTGTGTGCGTGTGTGTGTGTGTGTGTGTGTGTGTGCGTGCGTATGTATCCCACCACACATCTGATGATCTGTTTATTTTAATATATATATTTTTTTTTTGTAGTTCACAAATCTTCTGGTTTCTGTAATATTTATTTATTAATATTATTTTATTCACAAAACAATACAAAACACAGGAATTAACAAGAAAATACTAAAACATACCAAAAATATCAATCTAATAATTTTTTAATTATAATTGTAGTGCAGTTGTATTAACGCTGAAAACATCTTATTATAATGATTCAGGAAGATGTTGTTCTTGTTGTTATTCACTGGGGATAATGTCTTAACCAGATAATTATATTCAATCAAAAATATGTGTCATTTTGGTATAGAATTCTGGAATTTTTGCTTGTGTATAAAGTATTTGGAAACAAGAATTTTAAAAAATTCAATTGTCTTGTTATCATTGCAATAGTAACATATTATATACTTCATGTCAAAAACATGGGTAGTGTTCATAATGGTAAATAAGTATTCTGCAAGGTTTTCACAAAATGATGACATACATTTACATTCAAAGAACACAGACATCACAGAAGACACAGACATCACAGACATCACAGAAGACACAGACATCAATCAGAAGACACAGACACATCATCAATAGCCACACATTCGACAACGTAGAATTACATGGATGTATCTTATGTAGAATTTTAAAATGCACTTCCTTAAATTTGTTTGGTAAACAATATTTGTAAAGCCTTAAAACTTCTTTGGGAACAGGGGGCAGTATTGAGTAGCTTGGATGAATAAGGTGCCCAGAGTAAACTGCCTGCTACTCAGGCCCAGAAGCTAGAATATGCATATTTGGATAGAAAACACTCTAAAGTTTCCAAAACTGTTAAAATAATGTCTGTGAGTATAACAGAACTCATATGGCAGGCAAAAACCTGAGAAAAATCCAACCAGGAAGTGGGAAATCTGAGGTTTGTAGTTTTTTAAGTGATTGCCTATCCAATATACTGTGCCTATGGGGTCAGATTGCACTTCCTAAGGATTCCAATAGATGTCAACAGTCTTTAGAACGTTGTTTCAGGCTTCTACTGTGAAAGTGGAGTGAATAAGAGCGGTCTGGCTGAAAGCCTTTAGCTAAGTCTAGCGTGCAGCTGTAAGCACGAGCTCCTTTCTAATGACAAAGGAATTGTCTGGTTGGAATATTATTGAAGATTTATGATAAAAACATCCTAAATATTGATTATATACATCGTTTGACATGTTTCTACGAACTGTAATGGAACTTTCTGGACTTTTCGTCTGGACTTAGTGCCCGCGCCTTGTGCATTTGGATTAGTGAACTAAACGTGATAAATAAAAAGGAGGTATTTGAACATAAAGATGAACTTTATCGAACATGTATTGTCTAACATGGAGACCTGGAAGTGCCATCAGATGAAGATCATCAAAGGTAAGTGATTAATTTTAAGGCTATTTCTGACTTTTGTGACACCTCTCCTTGGTTGGAAAATGGCTGTATGGTTTTCTGTGGCTAGGCGCTGACCTAACATAATTGCATCGTGTGCTTTCACCGTAAAGCTTTTTTTGAAATCTGACACAGTGGTTGCATTAAGGAGAAGTTTATCTTTAATCGTATGTTTAACACTTGTATCTTTCATCAATGTTTATGAGGAGTATTTCTGATGTGGCTCTATGCACTTTCACCGGATGTTTGTTTGAGACAATGCATTTCTGAACATACCGCACCAATTTCAAATGAGGTTTTTGGACATAAAGATTAACTTTATCGAACAAAACACACATTTATTGTCTAACATGGTGGAGTCCTGGGAGTGCCATCCGGTGAAGATCATCAAAGGTTAGTGATTCATTTTAACGCTATTTCTGTCTTTTGTGACACCTCTCCTTCTTTGGAAAATGGCTGTATGGTTTTCTGTGGCTAGGCGCTGACCTAACATAATCGCAAGGTGTGCTTTCGCCGTAATGCCTTTTTGAAATCAGACACTGTGGCTGGATTAACAAAAAGTTTACCTTTAAAATGGTGTATAATACTTGTATGTTTTGAGGAATTTAAATGATGAGATTTCTGTTGTTTTGAATTTGGCGCCATGCAATTTCACTGGCTGTTGGCGAGGTGGGACGCTATCGTCCCACATATCCCAGAGAGGTTTTAACCAAGCTTTTGTTCCAAACAATGTCAGGAATAAGCAAGTTTCATAAACATTTTCCTCTAGGTTGTAAGTTGATTCTGTGAATGGAGAATTTGTCTTATATATTTATTACAACAAGATTTCTCAAATAAGCCCATGCCTTCCAATCTGACTTCTGGATAAGCTATGTGATCATTACCAAAGATAAGATGAGTTTTCATTAGTGTAGTTAGACCCCTGGGAACGGCTCTGATCACAGAAATAAACTCTCTGAAAGGTATTGGAAACTCTTTCAATGTTATAAATTGTTCATATGTAAGAATATTACCCCTGTTGTCAATATTCCTCTCATGCCAGCTGGGGTAGAACAACAAGACTTATTCCTTACAGTTATGTCTGAATTATTCCACAAAAGAGCTTTATGTGGGGACAAACTGAGCAGGAAACATTTTCCAGGCCATTAAAGCTTGTTGGTGAAACCTAGCCAATTTAGCTGGTAATCTTCCAGAAATATATTTAAGTTTCAGTAAAAATTGAAGACCTACCAACTTATTAAACACATTATTCAATATGGTATTTCATTCCAAATCAGTATTGATCAAACATCTTTTCAACCAGTTGATCTTGAAAGTGTTTCATTCCAATTTATGTCAAACAAAATTTCAACACTTCCACACCTCCTTCAGCTCTTTTATTAGGGAGGACTGACTCTTTTAATTTGTGAGACTTCTTTTTCCAGATGAAGTCAAGAAAGGTCTTGTTGATCTCTTTGCAAGTAGAGGGATTTACAAATAAATATAATGAGGGGTACACAAAGTCCCTCTGCCTTGGACAGAATCACTCTCCCAAGTATAGAAAGAGCCCGTTGGAGCCAATTATAACATTTATTTTTTTTCTTAATTCTAGGAGAGAAATGTCTATGTTGTCTGACAGATGTATTCCTAAATATTTAACACAATCCTTTACAGGAATATTTAATAATTCTTTATCATCAGAGTCATATGAACATACGATTTCACGTTTAGAAACATTCCGTTTTAATCCTGATGCAATAGAGAATGCAGTAATCGCATTAAGGACAACCTGGTCTTTGTCTCTTAACAAAAGAGTAGTATCATCAGCCAGTTGGGACATGTTGATTTCTCTGTTAAAAATGGTTAAACCACACAGATTTGCATTATTCAGAATATCTAGAGATAGAAGTTCCACAACCAAAATGAACCAAAATGGCGAAATCGGGCATCCCTGTCCTACACTTCTGTTGATACTAAACCTCAGTACATCCAAAAGATTCAGTAACACAGAACTATTTATATCTTTGTGAAACATGCGAAGGACTTTGATAAGCCAGACTGTTTAAGTGACCTAAAGAGAAATTCATTTTCAATTGTGTCAAAGGCTTTACAGAAGTCCAGAAATAAGACAACCGCATCTGAGTCAATTGCATCTGAATAATCTATAATGTCTAAGACTAAACGAATGTTAGAGCTGATGTGACGGCCCTTCATAAACCCTGTTTCAGTCTCATTTATAATGGTATCTATTCCTTTCTTTAATCTTTTGGCATAAACCAGAGCAATCAATTTGTAATCCATATTTAATAAAGTAATTGGTCTCCAATTGTCAATGAGAGAAGGGTCTTTAACAGGCTTCGGGATCAGTGAAATAAGGACCTGTTTCATAGTGGAGACCATTTCCCCTTTTAATGCAATCTTGAAACATATTGAAAAAATCGGGTCTTCTAGTAACTACCAAAACTGTCTATAGAATTCAACTGACAGGCCATCAGGGCCAGGTGGTTTCAACTGACAGGCCATCAGGGCCAGGTGATTTCAACTGACAGGCCATCAGGGCCAGGTGATTTCATCTGACAGGCCATCAGGGCCAGGTGATTTCAACTGACAGGCCATCAGGGCCAGGTGATTTCAACTGACAGGCCATCAGGGCCAGGTGATTTCATCTGACAGGCCATCAGGGCCAGGTGATTTCATCTGACAGGCCATCAGGGCCAGGTGATTTCATCTGACAGGCCATCAGGGCCAGGTGATTTCAACTGACAGACCATCAGGGCCAGGTGATTTCATCTGACAGGCCATCAGGGCCAGGTGATTTCATCTGACAGACCATCAGGGCCATGATTTCATCTGAGGTGATTTCAGACAGGCCATCAGGGCCAGGTGATTTCATCTGACAGGCCATCAGGGCCAGGTGATTTCAACTGACAGGCCATCAGGGCCAGGTGATTTCAACTGACAGGCCATCAGTGCCAGGTGATTTCATCTGACAGGCCATCAGGGTGATTTCCCCTTTTTTCATTGAATTCAGAGCCTCTCTAATTTCTTCAATTGAGTGGAAACTGAGTGGAAGTCATCCTCAATTACAGGGACATAACCATTTTCCTGAAATTGTGAGTTGTAAAGGTTTTCATAAAAGGAATTGACAAATGTTGATATTGCAATGGGATCTTTGCATAACACATCATTCATTTTGAGTGCAGTTATAGATTTTCTTTTGTAGTTTATCTTTTCAAGTGCAAAAAAAGTAACTAGTGTTTCTTTCTCCCTCTTCAATCCATTTTGCTCTTGACCTGACAAAGGCTCCCTTTGATCTGTGTAAAGCAGTTCTAATTCTGTAAAGATTTAAATACAGACTCTTCTTCTTGAGATAGATTATCTTTCTTTAGAAAACTGTCAAGCTTGCTCATCAACTATTTTTCTCTAAGGATCTTTTTAAGTGCAATCAGCTCTTTGGCACATTTAATGACTCCCATCTACTTCCATGACACATGTATTTTCTTTGGCTAACGATTTGGCTAACGTTTCCAATGACAATAGGATCTTTAAGAAGTGTGCTGTTAAATTTCCAATATCCTCAAGTACCTTTTGATTTTTTTTAGTAGCTTGTAAATTCAGGGAAATCAAGTGATGATCAGAAAAAGGTCCAACTGATGATCTACAGCTATAACAAATGGTAACAAAACGGATGAATTAGGAATCTGTTTTGTTGTTATAACCCTTAGCATCCGGAGTGAAATAACGCCAGGCATCATCAACACAGAGATCCTTGTATAATGTAATGATAATGGTACTATTTCTGAGGGCTTTGACTCGTTCTAGGAGGAAAACGATCAGCAGATGCATCAGGTGTTTCATTAAAATCCCCGGAAATGATTAGAAAAGCCTCTGAGTATTTATTGTTTAAATCCTGTACTTTTCTGGTAAATTGGGTAAAAAAGGGTCTTATTTTGAGCATGTGAGTTAAGTCCATACACATTACAAATGATGAAAATAGCATTGTCAAGTTTAACTATGATCCATCTCCCGTCCTGTGAAGATGTGGATTCTAGAACATCACCTTTAAAATGTGAAGATGTGGATTCTAGAACATCACCTTTAAACTGAGAAGATGTGGATTCTAGAACGTCACCTTTAAACTGTGAAGATGTGGATTCTAGAACATCACCTTTAAACTTGTGAATAAGTGTCAAAGCACCAGCAGAATGGTTTGATCCATGACTGAAACAGGCCATGTGTCTCCCCATTGTGATTTACAACATCTCACATCACTTTCTCACGAATGAGTTTCCTGAAGAAGGACAAAATCTGCGTTACTGCTTTTACAAGATAAATAAAATAAGTCTTTCCTTTTAGTAAGATCTCTCAAACCCCGAGCATTCAGATAACGATATTGAGTGAGTTGAAAACAAAGTAGTAAGGTGAACAATAAAACAAACATTGAAGCAGAGGATTACTCTGACGGAAAACTACCCTCAGCTGAGGTAGCGGTGGTAAACAGAATAACAAATCTCTTTTTTCTCCCTATTTTAGTTGGCAAGTGTTCATAAATTGTAGTTTGCACGGTGCATTAACTCATGGCAGTACATTAAATGTACTTTTGTCAGTACTCACAGTTCCAGTATGGTTTATGTCAACAGAGTTACCCAGTAATCATTCTTCCTTCGATAAACGCGCGTGGGCACTTGAACCCAGCCTTCTTTCCCTCTCGTTGTGCCTTCTGTATAAGCGGCCACAGTTTCTCCCTGGCAGTCTGATCCTGCGCTATCAGAACCTCTTTGATGCGGAGCTTCTTCTCGTCCAGAAACTTGTTCCCCATGGCCATTCTCCAGATGTTTGTCCCCAACGCTCTAGGCGACCAGTTTTGATAGCCTTTAGCCGCACCCTCATACTACTCCTCCTCTGTTCCGCGGGTGATGTGGAGGTAAACCCAGGCCCTGCATGTCCCCAGGCACTCTCATTTGTTGACTTCTGTGATCGAAAAAGCCTTGGTTTCATGCATGTCAACATCAGAAGCCTCCTCCCTAAGTTTGTTTTACTTACTGCTTTAGCACACTCTGCTAACCATGAAGTCCTTGCCGTTTCTGAATCCTGGCTCAGGAAGGCCACCAAAAATTCTGAGATTTCCATACCCAACTATAACATTTTCCGTCAAGATAGAACTGCCAAAGGGGGAGGAGTTGCAGTCTACTGCAGAGATAGCCTGCAAAGTAATGTCATACTTTCCAGGTCCATACTCAAACAGGTCGAACTACTAATTAAAAAAATGACTCTCTCCAGAAATAAGTCTCTCACTGTTGCCGCATGCTACCGACCCCCCTCAGCTCCCAGCTGTGACCTGGACACCATTTGCTCCCATTGACCGCCCCCATCTAGCTTCAGAGTTTGTTCTGTTAGGTGACCTAAATTCTTCAGCTCATTCTCACACATCTCATTATGTTGGGATTCTTCAGCTCATTCTCACACATCTCATTATGTTGGGATTCTTCAGCTCATTCTCACACAGCTCATTATGTTGGGATTCTTCAGCTCATTCTCACACAGCTCATTATGTTGGGATTCTTCAGCTCATTCTCACACAGCTCATTATGTTGAGATTCTTCAGCTCATTCTCACACATCTCATTATGTTGGGATTCTTCAGCTCATTCTCACACAGCTCATTATGTTGGGATTCTTCAGCTCATTCTCACACAGCTCATTATGTTGGGATTCTTCAGCTCATTCTCACACAGCTCATTATGTTGGGATTCTTCAGCTCATTCTCACACAGCTCATTATGTTGTGATTCTTCAGCTCATTCTCACACAGCTCATTATGTTTATGTTTCTTCAGATCTCTAGGAACGTAATCTTTTCCTTGTTCTCGCTCACAATTTTGTGAAGCTGATTGACAGTTTCTGACAAATGATCGATCTTCTTTGATGTTTCTTTGGTGGCCCGCTCTATGTTGGACACGTTGGAGAGCGTGGCGTCTTGTTTAGTAGACAGGGACTGGATTTTTAATTGGGGTCTGAGGTAAAGAGGTTTCAAGGATTTCATCCTGGTCAGGTCTGTTCTTTCTCTTGATTGAGCTCGCGGCATCTTGTTGCTGCTCTGGCTCTCGTTGTAGCTAGCTACCATGCCTGCCGTCTTCTGTGAGACTTGGATATTCCGTCTACTGTTGTCTTCCTGTCCTGTTCTTTTCCATTCAACTTGACAAAAACAAACTCTAAACTTGTCCCATGTCGCTAAAACAAGTTCTAGTTAGTTTATTTCAACATTGATAGCCAATATTAGACTGTTAACCACCTAACCCTCAATGTTGCTTTGACAAGCGAGAAAACACTACCTCTCACAGCGACGCCATCTTGGCTCTTTCTCACATCTGATGATCTGTCTGACACCCCCTATCCAGCTGTCATGACCTCTAGATTCAACCCACTAAGGCTCCGCCTCCTGCCCAAAGGCCTCGCGTGCCATTGGTGGAGCTCTCTTGTCCTGTGATACAAATGATCGGATTAGTTTTTTGTTTGAATCCTATAGTTTGAGTTTGGATCTAGTTTGGTGTTGATCTATGGAGACACAGAGAGGTGGACTGAGGTTGGACTAGGCTACATTATCTAGTTTGGTGTTGATCTATGGAGACAGAGAGGTGGACTGAGGTTGGACTAGACTACATTATCTAGTTTGGTGTTGATCTATGGAGACACAGAGAGGTGGACTGAGGTTGGACTAGGCTACATTATCTAGTTTGGTGTTGATCTATGGAGACACAGAGAGGTGGACTGAGGTTGAACTAGACTACATTATCTAGTTTGGTGTTGATCTATGGAGACACAGAGAGGTGGACTGAGGTTGGACTAGACTACATTATCTAGTTTGGTGTTGATCTATGGAGACACAGAGAGGTGGACTGAGGTTGGACTAGACTACATTATCTAGTTTGGTGTTGATCTATGGAGACACAGAGAGGTGGACTGAGGTTGGACTAGACTACATTATCTAGTTTGGTGTTGATCTATGGAGACACAGAGAGGTGGACTGAGGTTGGACTAGACTACATTATCTAGTTTGGTGTTGATCTATGGAGACACAGAGAGGTGGACTGAGGTTGAACTAGACTACATTATCTAGTTTGGTGTTGATCTATGGAGACAGAGAGGTGGACTGAGGTTGGACTAGACTACATTATCTAGTTTGGTGTTGATCTATGGAGACACAGAGAGGTGGACTGAGGTTGGACTAGACTACATTATCTAGTTTGGTGTTGATCTATGGAGACAGAGAGGTGGACTGAGGTTGGACTACATTATCTAGTTTGGTGTTGATCTATAGAGACAGAGAGGTGGACTGAGGTTGGACTAGACTACATTATCTAGTTTGGTGTTGATCTATAGAGACAGAGAGGTGGACTGAGGTTGGACTAGACTACATTATCTAGTTTGGTGTTGATCTATGGAGACAGAGAGGTGGACTGAGGTTGGACTAGACTACATTATCTAGTTTGGTGTTGATCTATGGAGACACAGAGAGGTGGACTGAGGTTGGACTAGACTACATTATCTAGTTTGGTGTTGATCTATGGAGACACAGAGAGGTGGACTGAGGTTGAACTAGACTACATTATCTAGTTTGGTGTTGATCTATGGAGACAGAGAGGTGGACTGAGGTTGAACAGACATTATCTAGTTTGGTGTTGATCTATGGAGACACAGAGAGGTGGACTGAGGTTGGACTAGACTACATTATCTAGTTTGGTGTTGATCTATGGAGACAGAGAGGTGGACTGAGGTTGGACTAGACTACATTATCTAGTTTGGTGTTGATCTATGGAGACACAGAGAGGTGGACTGAGGTTGGACTAGACTACATTATCTAGTTTGGTGTTGATCTATAGAGACAGAGAGGTGGACTGAGGTTGGACTAGACTACATTATCTAGTTTGGTGTTGATCTATGGAGACAGAGAGGTGGACTGAGGTTGGACTAGACTACATTATCTAGTTTGGTGTTGATCTATGGAGACACAGAGAGTGGACTGAGGTTGAACTAGACTACATTATCTAGTTTGGTGTTGATCTATGGAGACACAGAGAGGTGGACTGAGGTTGGACTAGACTACATTATCTAGTTTGGTGTTGATCTATGGAGACACAGAGAGGTGGACTGAGGTTGGACTAGACTACATTATCTAGTTTGGTGTTGATCTATGGAGACAGAGAGGTTGACTGAGGTTGGACTAGACTACATTATCTAGTTTGGTGGATCTATGACACAGAGAGGTGGACTGACTGAGTTTGGTGTTGATCTATGGAGACAGAGAGGTGGACTGAGGTTGAACTAGACTACATTATCTGTTTGGTGTTGAATGCAGAAAGGTACATCATGGGTGTTGATCTATGGAGACACAGAAGGTGGACCTCACCCTAGAACATTATCTAGTTTGGTGTTGATCTATGGAGACAGTAGGTTGACTGAGGTTGGACTAGAGTTATCTAGTTTGGTGTTGATCTATGGAGGGGAGGTAGAGGGTAGTTACCAAACCTCACCGGTAACGTGGGTAGTAACAGTAGTCACTGAGGGGGAGGTAGAGGGTAGTTACCAAACCTCACCAGTAACGTGGGTAGTAACAGTAGTCACTGGGGGGGAGGGAGGAAGTGCTCAGCCATCCAGGTAGGTAGCTATGGCACCAGTAGCCAAGGTGACGATGCTCCTCTGCTCCCAGGGGATTGTGTTGGAGTTGGAGTAGCTGTGTAATTCGGTGTGAGAGTCAGGGAAGAGGGTGGTGTGTTGTGTGTGGATGTGTACTGACTGCTTGTGTGTGATTGTCAGGTAAATGGACAGTGTGTGTGTGTGTGTGTGTGTGTGTGTGTGTGTGTTTGTGTGTGTGTGTGTGTGTCAGGGAAAGGGACAGTGTGTGTGTGTGTGTGTGTGTGTGTGTGTGTGTGTGTGTGTGTGTGTGTGTGTGTGTGTGTGTGTGTGTGTGTGTCAGGAAGAGGGACAGTGTGTGGTGTGTGTGTGTGTGTGAAGTGTGTGTGTGTGTGTGTGTGTCAGGGAAAGGACAGTGTGTGGTGTGTGTGTCAGTGAAGAGGACAGTGTGTGTGGTGTCAGTGAAGGGAGGACAGTGTGTGTGTGTGTGTGTGTGTGTGAAGTGGTGTGTGTGTGTGGGTGTGTGTGTGTGTGTGTGTGAAGTGACAGTGTGTGTGTGTGTGTGTGTGTGTGTGTGTCAGGAAAGGGACAGTGTGTGGGTATCAGTGAAGAGGACAGTGTGTGTGTGTGTGTGTGTGTGTGGGTGAAAGGGACAGTGTGTGGGTGTCAGTGAAGAGGACAGTGTGTGTGTGTGTGTGTGTGTGTGTGTCAGGGAAAGGGACAGTGTGTGGGTATCAGTGAAGAGGACAGTGTGTGGGTGTCAGTGAAGAGGACAGTGTGTGGGTGTCAGTGAAGAGGACAGTGTGTGGGTATCAGTGAAGAGGACAGTGTGTGGGTATCAGTGAAGAGGACAGTGTGTGGGTGTCAGTGAAGAGGACAGTGTGTGGGTGTCAGTGAAGAGGACAGTGTGTGGGTGTCAGTGAAGAGGACAGTGTGTGGGTGTCAGTGAAGAGGACAGTGTGTGGGTGTCAGTGAAGAGGACAGTGTGTGGGTGTCAGTGAAGAGGACAGTGTGTGGGTGTCAGTGAAGAGGACAGTGTGTGGGTGTGTGTGAGAGGCCTGGAGTGGTCTAAGTTCATCTGTGATGAGATAGTGCTGTCTGCCATCCAGTAATGATAGCTTATCATCTACCATTAGGTCCCGTTGAAAGCCCGGGGGGTTTGTAGCCATGGAGACCCACGTCACTTGTGATGAGGGCTCATTTTAATATTGGTTGTGTCCCAAAGGGCACTATATAGTGCACAATTTTGACCAGTCCCCATAGGGAATAGGGTTCCATTTTGACCAGTCCCCATAGGGAATAGGGTTCCATTTTGACCAGTCCCCATAGGGAATAGGGTTCTATTTAGTCCAGTGCCCATAGGGAATAGGGTTCCATTTTGACCAGTCCCCATAGGGAATAGGGTTCCATTTTGACCAGTCCCCATAGGGAATAGGGTTCCATTTTGACCAGTCCCCATAGGGAATAGGGTTCCATTTTGACCAGTACCCATAGGGAATAGGGTTCCATTTTGACCAGTACCCATAGGGAATAGGGTTCCATTTTGACCAGTCCCCATAGGGAATAGGGTTCCATTTTGACCAGTCCCCATAGGGAATAGGGTTCCCAGTCCCCATAGGAATAGGGTTCCATTTTGACCAGTCCCCATAGGGAATAGGGTTCCATTTTGACCAGTCCCCATAGGGAATAGGGTTCCATTTTGACCAGTCCCCATAGGGAATAGGGTTCCATTTTGACCAGTCCCCATAGGGAATAGGGTTCTATTTAGTCCAGTACCCATAGGGAATAGGGTTCCATTTTGACCAGTCCCCATAGGGAATAGGGTTCCATTTTGACCAGTACCCATAGGGAATAGGGTTCCATTTAGTCCAGTACCCTTAGGGAATAGGGTTCCATTTAGTCCAGTCCCCATAGGGAATAGGGTTCCATTTTGACCAGTCCCCATAGGGAATAGGGTTCCATTTTGACCAGTCCCCATAGGGAATAGGGTTCCATTTTGACCAGTCCCCATAGGGAATAGGGTTCCATTTTGACCAGTCCCCATAGGGAATAGGGTTCCATTTTGACCAGTCCCCATAGGGAATAGGGTTCCATTTTGACCAGTCCCCATAGGGAATAGGGTTCCATTTTGACCAGTCCCCATAGGGAATAGGGTTCCATTTTGACCAGCACCCATAGGGAATAGGGTTCCCAGTACCCATAGGGAATAGGGTTCCATTTGACCAGTCCCCATAGGGAATAGGGTTCCATTTTGACCAGTACCCATAGGGAATAGGGTTCCATTTTGACCAGTCCCCATAGGGAATAGGGTTCCATTTTGACCAGTCCCCATAGGGAATAGGGTTCCATTTTGACCAGTCCCCATAGGGAATAGGGTTCTATTTAGTCCAGTACCCATAGGGAATAGGGTTCCATTTTGACCAGTCCCCATAGGGAATAGGGTTCCATTTTGACCAGTCCCCATAGGGAATAGGGTTCCATTTTGACCAGTCCCCATAGGGAATAGGGTTCCATTTTGACCAGTCCCCATAGGGAATAGGGTTCTATTTAGTCCAGTACCCATAGGGAATAGGGTTCCATTTTGACCAGTCCCCATAGGGAATAGGGTTCCATTTTGACCAGTCCCCATAGGGAATAGGGTTCCATTTAGACCAGTACCCATAGGGAATAGGGTTCCATTTTGACCAGTCCCCATAGGGAATAGGGTTCCATTTTGTCCAGTCCCCATAGGGAATAGGGTTCCATTTTGACCAGTCCCCATAGGGAATAGGGTTCCATTTTGACCAGTCCCCATAGGGAATAGGGTTCCATTTTGACCAGTCCCCATAGGGAATAGGGTTCCATTTAGTCCAGTACCCATAGGGAATAGGGTTCCATTTTGACCAGTCCCCATAGGGAATAGGGTTCCATTTTGACCAGTACCCATAGGGAATAGGGTTCCATTTAGTCCAGTACCCATAGGGAATAGGGTTCCATTTTGACCAGTCCCCATAGGGAATAGGGTTCCATTTTGACCAGTCCCCATAGGGAATAGGGTTCCATTTTGACCAGTCCCCATAGGGAATAGGGTTCCATTTTGACCAGTCCCCATAGGGAATAGGGTTCCATTTTGACCAGTCCCCATAGGGAATAGGGTTCCATTTTGACCAGTCCCCATAGGGAATAGGGTTCCATTTTGACCAGTCCCCATAGGGAATAGGGTTCCATTTTGACCAGTCCCCATAGGGAATAGGGTTCCATTTTGACCAGTCCCCATAGGGAATAGGGTTCTATTTAGTCCAGTACCCATAGGGAATAGGGTTCCATTTTGACCAGTCCCCATAGGGAATAGGGTTCCATTTTGACCAGTACCCATAGGGAATAGGGTTCCATTTTGACCAGTCCCCATAGGGAATAGGGTTCCATTTTGACCAGTCCCCATAGGGAATAGGGTTCCATTTTGACCAGTCCCCATAGGGAATAGGGTTCCATTTAGTCCAGTACCCATAGGGAATAGGGTTCCATTTTGACCAGTCCCCATAGGGAATAGGGTTCCATTTTGACCAGTCCCCATAGGGAATAGGGTTCCATTTTGACCAGTCCCCATAGGGAATAGGGTTCTATTTAGTCCAGTACCCATAGGGAATAGGGTTCCATTTTGACCAGTCCCCATAGGGAATAGGGTTCCATTTTGACCAGTCCCCATAGGGAATAGGGTTCCATTTTGACCAGTCCCCATAGGGAATAGGGTTCCATTTAGACCAGTCCCCATAGGGAATAGGGTTCCATTTTGACCAGTCCCCATAGGGAATAGGGTTCCATTTTGACCAGTCCCCATAGGGAATAGGGTTCCATTTTGACCAGTCCCCATAGGGAATAGGGTTCCATTTTGACCAGTCCCCATAGGGACCTATTTAGTCCAGTACCCATAGGGAATAGGGTTCCATTTTGACCAGTCCCCATAGGGAATAGGGTTCTATTTAGTCCAGTACCCATAGGGAATAGGGTTCCATTTTGACCAGTCCCCATAGGGAATAGGGTTCCATTTTGACCAGTCCCCATAGGGAATAGGGTTCCATTTTGTAGGGTTCTATTTAGTCCAGTACCCATAGGGAATAGGGTTCCATTTTGACCAGTCCCCATAGGGAATAGGGTTCCATTTTGACCAGTCCCCATAGGGTAGGGTTCCATTTTGACCAGTCCCCATAGGGAATAGGGTTCCATTTTGACCAGTCCCCATAGGGAATAGGGTTCCATTTGAGTCCCCATAGGGAATAGGGTTCTATTCTGGCCAGTCCCCATAGGGAATAGGGTTCCATTTTGACCAGTCTCCATAGGGAATAGGGTTCCATTTAGAACAGTCCCCATAGGGAATAGGGTTCCATTTTGACCAGTACCCATAGGGAATAGGGTTCCATTTTGACCAGTCCCCATAGGGAATAGGGTTCCATTTGACCAGTCCCCATAGGGAATAGGGTTCCATTTTGACCAGTCCCCATAGGGAATAGGGTTCTATTTAGTCCAGTACCCATAGGGAATAGGGTTCCATTTTGACCAGTCCCCATAGGGAATAGGGTTCTATTTAGTCCAGTACCCATAGGGAATAGGGTTCCATTTTGACCAGTCCCCATAGGGAATAGGGTTCCATTTTGACCAGTCCCCAGGGAATAGGGTTCCATTTTGACCAGTCCCCATAGGGAATAGGGTTCCATTTTGACCAGTCCCCATAGGGAATAGGGTTCCATTTTGACCAGTCCCCATAGGGAATAGGGAGACCAGTCCCCATAGGGAATAGGGTTCTATTTAGTCCAGTCCCATAGGGAATAGGGTTCCATTTTGACCAGTCCCCATAGGGAATAGGGTTCCATTTTGACCAGTCCCCATAGGGAATAGGGTTCCATTTTGACCAGTCCCCATAGGGAATAGGGTTCTATTTAGTCCAGTTAGGGAATAGGGTTCCATTTTGACCAGTCCCCATAGGGAATAGGGTTCCATTTTGACCAGTCCCCATAGGGAATAGGGTTCCATTTTGACCAGTCCCCATAGGGAATAGGGTTCCATTTTGATCAGTCCCCATAGGGAATAGGGTTCTATTCTGGTCCAGTCCCCATAGGGAATAGGGTTCCATTTTGACCAGTCCCCATAGGGAATAGGGTTCCATTTAGACCAGTCCCCATAGGGAATAGGGTTCCATTTTGACCAGTACCCATAGGGAATAGGGTTCCAGACCAGTCCCCATAGGGAATAGGGTTCCATTTTGACCAGTCCCCATAGGAATAGGGTTCCATTTTGACCAGTAGGGAATAGGGTTCCATTTTGACCAGTCCCCATAGGGAATAGGGTTCCATTTTGACCAGTCCCCATAGGGAATAGGGTTCCATTTTGACCAGTCCCCAGTCCATTTTGACCAGTCCCCATAGGGAATAGGGTTCTATTTAGTCCAGTACCCATAGGGAATAGGGTTCCATTTTGACCAGTCCCCATAGGGAATAGGGTTCCATTTTGACCAGTCCCCATAGGGAATAGGGTTCCATTTTGACCAGTCCCCATAGGGAATAGGGTTCTATTTAGTCCAGTACCCATAGGGAATAGGGTTCCATTTTGACCAGTCCCCATAGGGAATAGGGTTCCATTTTGACCAGTCCCCATAGGGAATAGGGTTCCATTTTGACCAGTCCCCATAGGGAATAGGGTTCCATTTTGACCAGTCCCCATAGGGAATAGGGTTCCATTTTGACCAGTCCCCATAGGGAATAGGGTTCCATTTTGACCAGTCCCCATAGGGAATAGGGTTCCATTTTGACCAGTCCCCATAGGGAATAGGGTTCCATTTTGACCAGTCCCCATAGGGAATAGGGTTCTATTTAGTCCAGTACCCATAGGGAATAGGGTTCCATTTTGACCAGTCCCCATAGGGAATAGGGTTCCATTTTGACCAGTCCCCATAGTCCCAGTCCCCATAGGGAATAGGGTTCCATTTTGACCAGTCCCCATAGGGAATAGGGTTCTATTTAGTCCAGTACCCATAGGGAATAGGGTTCCATTTTGACCAGTCCCAGTCCCCATAGGGAATAGGGTTCCATTTGACCAGTCCCCATAGGGAATAGGGTTCCATTTTGACCAGTCCCCATAGGGAATAGGGTTCTATTTGACCAGTCCCCATAGGGAATAGGGTTCCATTTTGACCCCCATAGTAGGGTTCCCCCCCATAGGGAATAGGGTTCCATTTTGACCAGTCCCCATAGGGAATAGGGTTCCATTTGACCAGTCCCCATAGGGAATAGGGTTCCATTTTGACCAGTCCCCATAGGGAATAGGGTTCCATTTTGACCAGTCCCCATAGGGAATAGGGTTCCATTTTGACCAGTCCCCATAGGGAATAGGGTTCCATTTTGACCAGTACCCATAGGGAATAGGGTTCCATTTTGACCAGTACCCCCATTTTGACCAGTCCCCATAGGGAATAGGGTTCCATTTTGACCAGTCCCCATAGGGAATAGGGTTCCATTTTGACCAGTCCCCATAGGGAATAGGGTTCTATTTAGTCCAGTACCCATAGGGAATAGGGTTCCATTTTGAGTCCCCATCAGTCCCCCCATAGGGAATAGGGTTCCATTTTGACCAGTCCCCATATAGGGTTCTATTTATCCAGTCCCATAGGTTTCCATTTTGACCAGTCCCCATAGGGAATAGGGTTCCATTTTGACCAGTCCCCATAGGGAATAGGGTTCCATTTTGACCAGTCCCCATAGGGAATAGGGTTCCATTTTGACCAGTACCCATAGGGAATAGGGTTCCATTTTGACCAGTCCCCATAGGGAATAGGGTTCCATTTTGACCAGTCCCCATAGGGAATAGGGTTCCATTTTGACCAGTCCCCATAGGGAATAGGGTTCCATTTTGACCAGTCCCCATAGGGAATAGGGTTCCATTTTGTCCAGTACCCATAGGGAATAGGGTTCCATTTTGACCAGTCCCCATAGGGAATAGGGTTCCATTTTGACCAGTCCCCATAGGGAATAGGGTTCCATTTTGACCAGTCCCCATAGGGAATAGGGTTCCATTTTGACCAGTCCCCATAGGAATAGGGTTCCATTTAGTCCAGTACCCATAGGGAATAGGGTTCCATTTTGTTCCCCATAGGGAATAGGGTTTGATTTTGACCAGTCCCCATCCAGTCCCCATAGGGAATAGGGTTCCATTTTGACTCCATCAGTCCCCATAGGGAATCCTATTCTGGCCAGTCCCCATAGGGAATAGGGTTCCATTTTGACCAGTCCCCATAGGGAATAGGGTTCCATTTAGACAGTCCCCATAGGGAATAGGGTTCCATTTTGACCAGTACCCATAGGGAATAGGGTTCCATTTTGACCAGTCCCCATAGGGAATAGGGTTCCATTTGACCAGTCCCCATAGGGAATAGGGTTCCATTTTGACCAGTCCCCATCTAATAGGGTTCTGTTTATGTCCAGTACCCATAGGGAATAGGGTTCCATTTTGACCAGTCCCCATAGGGAATAGGGTTCTATTTAGTCCAGTACCCATAGGGAATAGGGTTCCATTTTGACCAGTCCCCATAGGGAATAGGGTTCCATTTGACCAGTCCCATAGGGAATAGGGTTCCATTTTGACCAGTCCCCATAGGGAATAGGGTTCCATTTTGACCAGTCCCCATAGGGAATAGGGTTCCATTTTGACCAGTCCCCATAGGGAATAGGGTTCTATTTAGTCCAGTACCCATAGGGAATAGGGTTCCATTTTGACCAGTCCCCATAGGGAATAGGGTTCCATTTTGACCAGTCCCCATAGGGAATAGGGTTCCATTTTGACCAGTCCCCATAGGGAATAGGGTTCTATTTAGTCCAGTACCCATAGGGAATAGGGTTCTATTTAGTCCAGTACCCATAGGGAATAGGGTTCCATTTTGACCAGTCCCCATAGGGAATAGGGTTCCATTTTGATCAGTCCCCATAGGGAATAGGGTTCTATTCTGGCCAGTCCCCATAGGGAATAGGGTTCCATTTGGGATTCAGCTCCTGTCTCTCTCTTCTTGTTCCAGAAACGCATTCTCTCCCTGTAGTGTTTGGTCTTCCATTCAGAGAGAAGAGAAGAGGTGGTGGGAAAGGGTGCAGGATTACTAACGTCAGACTCCCAGAGAGGTTACTGTATTTCATCTAATATATGAACCTTGTCGCAACAGTTGTGATTTGTATCAATTTGCAGAAGACAGGAGATTTACCACAACTTTACCAGCGTTAGTAAAGTAAGTTACAGTCTATGAGGTGTTGTGATTATGACTGCAGTCAATCACAGTCAATCACAGTCAACCAGAGACAATCACAGTCAACCAGAGACAATCACAGTCAACCAGAGACAATCACAGTCAACCAGAGACAATCACAGTCAACCAGAGACAATCACAGTCAACCAGAGTCAACTAGAGACAATCACAGTCAACCAGAGTCAACTAGAGACATTCACAGTCAACCAGAGACATTCACAGTCAACCAGAGTCAACCAGAGACATTTACAGTCAACCAGAGACATTTACAGTCAACCAGAGACATTCACAGTCAACCAGTCACAGCTTCTCTCTCCTCCCTCTCCTTTCCCCTTCCTTCCTTCCTTCTTTCCTTCCTTCCTTCCTTCCTTCCTTCCTTCCTTCCTTCCTTCCTTCCTTCCTTCCTTCCTTCCTTCCTTCCTTCCTTCCTTCCTTCCTTCCTTCCTTCCCCTCTCTCTTCCTCCATCTCCCCTCTCTCTTCCTCCATCTCCCCTCTCTCTCCTTTCCCTCTCCCCTCCCTCTCCCTCCCCTCCTCTCCTTCTCCTCCTCTCTCCCCCCCTTTCTCTCGCTCCCTCCCTCTATCTCCCTCCCTCCCTCTATCTCCCTCCCTCTCCCATCTCTCTCCTTTCCCTCTCCCCTCTCTCCTTCCCTCTTCCCCCCCTTCTCTCCCTCCTCTCCCCTCCCTCCCCTCCTCCCTCCTCCCCTCCTAACCTCAACCCTCATAACCCTTCTCCTCCCTCCTCAACCCTAAACATAACCCTCTCCTAACACCCTCAACCCTAAACCCCTAGCTCAACCCTAACCCTAACCTCAACCCTAAATAGGCAGGCCTAACCCTATAGAGACATAATATATAGACAGGCCTATTACCTATATAGAGACATAATATATAGACCTATTACCTATATAGAGACATATTATATAGACAGGCCTATTACCTATATAGAGACATAATATATAGACAGACCTATTACCTATATAGAGACATAATATATAGACAGACCTATTACCTATATAGAGACATATTATATAGACAGGTCTATTACCTATATAGAGACATAATATATAGACAGACCTATTACCTATATAGAGACATAATATATAGACAGACCTATTACCTATATAGAGACATATTATATAGACAGGCCTATTACCTATATAGAGACATAATATATAGACAGGCCATTACCTATATAGAGACATAATATATAGACAGGTCTATTACCTATATAGAGACATATTATATAGACAGGCCTATTACCTATATAGAGACATAATATATATTATATTATCTAATGGTCTGTTATGTTACAGACTCCATCAGTAATGTCTCTCATCTCTAATGGTCTGTTATGTTACAGACTCCATCAGTAATGTTTCTCATCTCTAATGGTCTGTTATGTTACAGACTCCATCAGTAATGTTTCTCATCTCTAATGGTCTGTTATGTTACAGACTCCATCAGTAATGTTCTCATCTCTAATGGTCTGTTATGTTACAGACTCCATCAGTAATGTTTCTCATCTCTAATGGTCTGTTATGTTACAGACTCCATCAGTAATGTTTCTCATCTCTAATGGTCTGTTATGTTACAGACTCCATCAGTAATGTTTCTCATCTCTAATGGTCTGTTATGTTACAGACTCCATCAGTAATGTTTCTCATCTCTAATGGTCTGTTATGTTACAGACTCCATCAGTAATGTCTCTCATCTCTAATGGTCTGTTATGTTATGTTACAGACTCCATCAGTAATGTTTCTCATCTCTAATGGTCTGTTATGTTACAGACTCCATCAGTAACGTCTCTCATCTCTAATGGTCTGTTATGTTACAGACTCCATCAGTAACGTCTCTCATCTCTAATGGTCTGTTATGTTACAGACTCCATCAGTAATGTTTCTCTTCTCTAATGGTCTGTTATGTTACAGACTCCATCAGTAATGTTTCTCATCTCTAATGGTCTGTTATGTTACAGACTCCATCAGTAATGTTTCTCATCTCTAATGGTCTGTTATGTTACAGACTCCATCAGTAATGTTTCTCATCTCTAATGGTCTGTTATGTTACAGACTCCATCAGTAATGTTCTCATCTCTAATGGTCTGTTATGGTACAGACTCCATCAGTAATGTTTCTCATCTCTAATGGTCTGTTATGTTACAGACTCCATCAGTAATGTTCTCATCTCTAATGGTCTGTTATGTTACAGACTCCATCAGTAATGTTTCTCATCTCTAATGGTCTGTTATGTTACAGACTCCATCAGTAATGTTTCTCTTCTCTAATGGTCTGTTATGTTACAGACTCCATCAGTAATGTCTCTCATCTCTAATGGTCTGTTATGTTACAGACTCCATCAGTAATGTTTCTCATCTCTAATGGTCTGTTATGTTACAGACTCCATCAGTAATGTTTCTCATCTCTAATGGTCTGTTATGTTACAGACTCCATCAGTAATGTTTCTCTTCTCTAATGGTCTGTTATGTTACAGACTCCATCAGTAATGTCTCTCATCTCTAATGGTCTGTTATGTTACAGACTCCATCAGTAATGTTTCTCATCTCTAATGGTCTGTTATGTTACAGACTCCATCAGTAATGTCTCTCATCTCTAATGGTCTGTTATGTTACAGACTCCATCAGTAATGTCTCTCATCTCTAATGGTCTGTTATGTTACAGACTCCATCAGTAACGTCTCTCATCTCTAATGGTCTGTTATGTTACAGACTCCATCAGTAATGTTTCTCATCTCTAATGGTCTGTTATGTTACAGACTCCATCAGTAATGTTTCTCATCTCTAATGGTCCTATCAGTCACCATAACATACTGTAATTACATCTATACTGATTTACAGTTCAGGAAAAGAAAACCTGCACACACACACAAATGTGTACTCGCATGAACACAAAAACGCTCCCACACACACACAGGTGATTGAATGTAATTTCCCTAAATTGTTTCCATCCGTAACCCTAGTTATTGGCTTGTCTAGTAACGCAGCAACACCGTAGTCCCAGCCATCACTCTCCTGGTCGAATGTGGCTAACACACCTGGAACAGGGCAGACAACCTGGCTCTCTTATTAAAACAAGCCCTGTATCGGCTCACTAACATGCTGCTGCTACACAGACAGAGTCCAGGGTTGGAGGGACAGACTGCAGGCCCTGGAGCTTTGGACATCTGGTGTCTGTTGGTAGAGCGAAGGGATGACATGGAAGTGTGAGCGAGTGAGGTGCGTGCGTGTGTGTGTGTGTGTGTGTGTGTGTGTGTGTGTGTGTGTGTGGTGTGTGTGTGTGTGTGTGTGTGTGTGTGTGTGTGTGTGTGTGTGTGTGTGTGTGTGTGTGTGTGTGTGTGTGTGTGTGTGTGTGTGTGTGTGTGTGTGTGTGTGTGTGTGTGTGTGTGTGTGTGTGTGTGTGTGTGTGTGTGTGTGTGTGTGTGTGTGTGTGTGTGTGTGTGTGTGTGTGTGTGTGTGTGTGTGTGTGTGTGTGTGTGAGGTGTGTGTGT
>NW_026283276.1:0-10442 GCF_023373465.1 Oncorhynchus keta | reverse complement strand
AGTAAACCCCAGGATGTAAACCCCAGGATGTAAAACCACAGTTATCTAGCTTCTGTGGTGAATGCAGTAATACCCAGGATGTAAACCCCAGGATGTAAACCACAGTTATCAAGCTGCTGTGGTGAATGCAGTAATACCCAGGATGTAAACACCAGGATGTAGACCACAGTTATCTAGCTGCTGTGGTGAATGCAGTAATACCCAGGATGTGGACCACAGTTATCTAGCTGCTGTGGTGAATGCAGTAATACCCAGGATGTAGACCACAGTTATCTAGCTGCTGTGGTGAATGCAGTAATACCCAGGATGTAAACACCAGGATGTAGACCACAGTTATCTAGCTGCTGTGGTGATGGCAGTAATACCCAGGATGTAAACCCCAGGATGTAAACCACAGTTATCTAGCTGCTGTGGTGAATGCAGTAATACCCAGGATGTAAACCCCAGGATGTAAACCAGAGTTATCAAGCTGCTGTGGTGAATGCAGTAATACCCAGGATGTAAACACCAGGATGTAGACCACAGTTATCTAGCTGCTGTGGTGAATGCAGTAATACCCAGGATCTAGACCACAGTTATCTAGCTGCTGTGGTGAATGCAGTAATACCCAGGATGTGGACCACAGTTATCTAGCTGCTGTGGTGAATGCAGTAATACCCAGGATGTAGACCACAGTTAACTAGCTGCTGTGGTGAATGCTGTAATACCCAGGATGTAGACCACAGTTATCTAGCTGCTGTGGTGAATGCAGTAATACCCAGGATGTAAACACCAGGATGTAGACCACAGTTATCTAGCTGCTGTGGTGATGGCAGTAATACCCAGGATGTAAACACCAGGATGTAGACCACAGTTATCTAGCTGCTGTGGTGAATGCAGTAATACCCAGGATCTAGACCACAGTTATCTAGCTGCTGTGGTGAATGCAGTAATACCCAGGATGTGGACCACAGTTATCTAGCTGCTGTGGTGAATGCAGTAATACCCAGGATGTAGACCACAGTTAACTAGCTGCTGTGGTGAATGCAGTAATACCCAGGATGTAGACCACAGTTATCTAGCTGCTGTGGTGAATGCAGTAATACCCAGGATGTAGACCACAGTTATCTAGCTGCTGTGGTGAATGCAGTAATACCCAGGATGTAAACCCCAGGATGTAAACACCAGGATGTAAACCCCAGGATGTAAACACCAGGATGTAAACCCCAGGATGCAAACACCAGGATGTAAACACCAGGATGTAAACACCAGGATGTAAACCCCATGATGTAAACCCCAGGATGTAAACCCCAGGATGTAAACCCCAGGATGTAAACACCAGGATGTAAACCCCAGGATGTAAACACCAGGATGTAAACCCCAGGATGTAAACACCAGGATGTAAACACCAGGATCTAAACACCAGGATGTAAACCCCAGGATGTAAACACCAGGATGTAAACACCAGGATGTAAACACCAGGATGTAAACCCCAGGATGTAAACACCAGGATGTAAACCCCAGGATGTAAACACCAGGATGTAAACCCCAGGATGTAAACCCCAGGATGTAAACACCAGGATGTAAACACCAGGATGTAAACCCCAGGATGTAAACCCCAGGATGTAAACACCAGGATGTAAACCCCATGATGTAAACACCAGGATGTAAACCCCAGGATGTAAACACCAGGATGTAAACACCAGGATGTAAACCCAAGGATGTAAACACCAGGATTTAAACCCCAGGATGTAAACACCAGGATGTAAACCCCAGGATGTAAACCCCAGGATGTAAACCCCAGGATGTAAACACCAGGATGTAAACACCAGGATGTAAACCCCAGGATGTAAACACCAGGATGTAGACCACAGTTATCTAGCTGCTGTGGTGAATGCAGTAATACCCAGGATGTAAACCCCAGGATGTAAACACCAGGATGTAAACCCCAGGATGTAAACCCCAGGATGTAAACCCCAGGATGTAAACACCAGGATGTAAACACCAGGATGTAAACACCAGGATGTAGACCACAGTTATCTAGCTGCTGTGGTGAATGCAGTAATACCCAGGATGTAAACACCAGGATGTAAATCCCAGGATGTAAACCCCAGGATGTAAACCCCAGGATGTAAACCCCAGGATGTAAACCCCAGGATGTAAACACCAGGATGTAGACCACAGTTATCTAGCTGCTGTGGTGAATGCAGTAATACCCAGGATGTAAACACCAGGATGTAAACCCCAGGATGTAAACCCCAGGATGTAAACACCAGGATGTAAACACCAGGATGTGGACCATCAGGATAAAGAGTTAGTATTTTGTCAGGCCTTATCTATTCAGATTCACCAATGCCCCACCTTTCTGAGAACATGGAGACACCAACAGAAGGTTGGTTGAACCTTAGAAAGTAATCCGTCTCTATTTTTCTCTCCTCTGTGCTATTTTGACTATCAGGGATTCAAACAGTCATAGTCAGGTTTTTTTTAAATAAAATGTGTTTAATTTAATCAGGTGTCACGTTCGTTGGAGTGAGGGTCGGACCAAGGCGCAGCATACGTAGAGTTCCACATTATTTATTAGAAAGTGAAACTTAGAAAAAGCAATAAAGAATAAACAAACCGTGACGACAGGCAACTAAACATAAACAACATCCCGTAACCCACAGGTGGGGAAAAACATGCTAATTCAGTATGATCCCCAATTAGAGACAACGATAGTCAGCTGCATCTAATTGGGAATCATACAAAAAACTAAACATAGAAAAAACAACCTAGAACCCCACATAGAAAATATAAACTAGACTAAACCCCTAGTCACGCCTGACCTACTCTACCATAGAAAAATACAGACTTTCTCCGGTCAGGACGTGACATCAGGTACTTTTTCATATATATTATTGTATATTAACTAACATCAGGTACTTTTTCATACATATTATAGTATAATAACTGACATCAGGTACTTGTTCATATATATTATAGTATAATAACTGACATCAGGTACTTTTTCATATATATTATAGTATATTAACTAACATCAGGTACTTTTTCACATATATTATAGTATAATAACTGACATCAGGTACTTTTTCATATATATTATAGTATAATAACTGACATCAGGTACTTTTTCATATATATTATAGTATATTAACTAACATCAGGTATTTTTCATACATATTATAGTATTATAACTGACATCAGGTACTTTTTCATATATATTATAGTATAATAACTGACATCAGGAACTTTTTCATATATATTATACATTTACATTTGGGCTTGTTTAGCAGACGCCCATCCAGAGCGACTTACAAATTGGTGCATTCACCTATGACATCCAGTGGAACAGCCACTTTGCCAATAGTGCATCTAAATCTTTTAAGGGGGGTGAGAAGGATTACTTTATCCTATCCTAGGTAATTCCTTAAAGAGGTGGGGTTTTAGGTGTCTCTGGAAGGTGGTGATTGACTCGCTGTCCTGGCGCCGTGAGGGAGTTTGTTCCACCATTGGGGAGCCAGAGCAGCGAACAGTTTTGACTGGGCTGAGCGGAACCGTGTAATTTCCTCAGTGGTAGGGAGGCGAGCAAGCCAGAGGTGGATGAACGCAGCGCCCTTGTTTGGGTGTAGGGCCTGATCAGAGCCTGGAGGTACTGAGGTGCCGTTCCCTCACAGCTCCGTAGGCAAGCACCATGGTCTTGTAGCGGATGCGAGCTTCAACTGGAAGCCAGTGGAGAGAGCGGAGGAGCGGGGTGACGTGAGAGAACTTGGGAAGGTTGAACACCAGACGGGCTGCGGCGTTCTGGATGAGTTGTAGGGGTTTAATGGCACAGGCAGGGAGCCCAGCCAACAGCGAGTTGCAGTAATCCAGACGGGAGATGACAAATGCCTGGATTAGGACCTGCGCCGCTTCCTGTGTGAGGCAGGGTCGTACTCTGCGGATGTTGTAGAGCATGAACCTACAGGAACGGGCCACCGCCTTGATGTTAGTTGAGAACGACAGGGTGTTGTCCAGGATCACGCCAAGGTTCTTAGCGCTCTGGGAGGAGGACACAATGGAGTTGTCAACCGTGATGGCGAGATCATGGAACGGGCAATCCTTCCCCGGGAGGAAGAGCAGCTCCGTCTTGCCGAGGTTCAGCTTGAGGTGGTGATCCGTCATCCACACTGATATGTCTGCCAGACATGCAGAGATGCGATTCGCCACCTGGTCATCAGAAGGGGGAAAGGAGAAGATTAATTGTGTGTCGTCTGCATAGCAATGATAGGAGAGACCATGTGAGGTTATGACAGAGCCAAGTGACTTGGTGTATAGCGAGAATAGGAGAGGGCCTAGAACAGAGCCCTGGGGGACACCAGTGGTGAGAGCGCGTGGTGAGGAGACAGATTCTCGCCACGCCACCTGGTAGGAGCGACCTGTCAGGTAGGACGCAATCCAAGCGTGGCCGCGCCGGAGATGCCCAACTCGGAGAGGGTGGAGAGGAGGATCTGATGGTTCACAGTATCGAAGGCAGCCGATAGGTCTAGAAGGATGAGAGCAGAGGAGAGAGAGTTAGCTTTAGCAGTGCGGAGCGCCTCCGTGATACAGAGAAGAGCAGGGGTCTCAGTTGAATGACTAGTCTTGAAACCTGACTGATTTGGATCAAGAAGGTCATTCTGAGAGAGATAGCGGGAGAGCTGGCCAAGGACGGCACGCTCAAGAGTTTTGGAGAGAAAAGAAAGAAGGGATACTGGTCTGTAGTTGTTGACATCGAGGGATCGAGTGCAGGTTTTTCCAGAAGGGGTGCAACTCTCGCTCTCTTGAAGACGGAAGGGACGCAGCCAGCGGTCAGGGATGAGTTGATGAACGAGGGGTGAGGTAAGGGAGAAGGTCTCCTGAAATGGTCTGGAGAAGAGAGGAGGGGATAGGGTCGAGCGGGCAGGTTGTTGGGCGGCCGGCCGTCACAAGACGCGAGATTTCATCTGGAGAGAGAGGGGAGAAAGAGGTCAGAGCACAGGGTAGGGCAGTGTGAGCAGAACCAGCGGTGTCGTTGGACTTAGCAAACGAGGATCGGATGTCGCCTCGACCTTCTTTTCAAAATGGTTGACGAAGTCATCTGCAGAGAGGGAGGAGGGGGGGGGGAGGAGGATTCAGGGAGGGAGGAGAAGGTGGCAAAGAGCTTCCTAGGGTTAGAGGCAGATGCTTGGAATTTAGAGTGGTAGAAAGTGGCTTTAGCAGCAGAGACAGAGGAGGAAAATGTAGAGAGGAGGGAGCGAAAGGATGCCAGGTCCGCAGGGGAGGCGAAGCCTCCATTTCCGCCGGGCTGCCCGGAGCCCTGTTCTGTGAGCTCGCAATGAGTCGTCGAGCCACGGAGCGGGGAGGAGGACCGAGCCGGCCTGGAAGATAGGGGACATAGAGAGTCAAAGGATGCAGAAAGGGGAGGAGAGGAGGGTTGAGGAGGCAGAATCAGGAGATAGGTTGGAGAAGGTTTGAGCAGAGGGAAGAGATGATAGGATGGAAGAGGAGAGAGTAGCTGGGGAGAGAGAGCCGGTTGGGACGGCGCGATACCATCCGAGTAGGGGCAGTGTGGGAAGTGTTGGATGAGAGCGAGAGGGAAAAAGGATACAAGGTAGTGGTCGAGACTTGGAGGGGAGTTGCAATGAGGTTAGTGGAAGAACAGCATCTAGTAAAGATGAGGTCGAGCGTATTGCCTGCCTTGTGAGTAGGGGGAAGGTGAGAGGGTGAGGTCAAAAGAGGAAAGGAGTGGAAAGAAGGAGGCAGAGAGGAATGAGTCAAAGGTAGACGGGGGAGGTTAAAGTCGCCCAGAACTGTGAGAGGTGAGCCGTCCTCAGGAAAGGAGCTTATCAAGACATCAAGCTTCATTGGATGAACTCTCCGAGGGACCTGGAGGGCGATAAATGATATGGATGTTAAGTTTGAAAGGGCTGGTAACTGTGACAGCATGAAATTCAAAGGAGGCGATAGACAGATGGGTAAGGGGAGAAAGAGAGAATGACCACTTGGGAGAGATGAGGATCCCGGTGCCACCACCCCGCTGACCAGAAGCTCTCCTCGGGTGTGCGAGAACACGTGGGCGGACGAAGAGAGAGCAGTAGGAGTAGCAGTGTTATCTGTGGTGATCCATGTTTCCGTCAGTGCCAAGAAGTCGAGGGACTGAGGGAGGCATAGGCTGAGATGAACTCTGCCTTGTTACCGCAGATCGGCAGTTCCAGAGGCTACTGAGACCTGAACCCACGTGGGTCGTGGCGCGCTGGGACCACCAGATTAGGTGGACCACGGCCACGCGGTGTGGAGCGTTTGTATGGTCTGTGCAGAGAGGAGATAACAGGGATAGACAGACACATAGTTGACAGGCTACAGAAGAGGCTACGCTAATGCAAGGAGATTGAATGACAAGTGGACTACACGTCTCGAATGTTCAGAAAGTTAAGCTTACGTAGCAAGAATCTTATTGACTAAAATGATTAAAATGATACAGTACTGCTGAAGTAGGCTAGCTGGCAGTGGCTGCGTTGTTGACTTTGTAGGCTAGCTGGCAGTGGCTGCGTTGTTGACACTACACTAATCAAGTCGCTGTGAGTGTGTAATAGTTTCTACAGTGCTGCTATTCGGGGCCAGCTGGCTAGCTAGCAGTGATTACGTTACGCTATGCTAAAAGAACGACAATAGCTGGCTAGCTAACCTAGAAAATCGCTCTAGACTACACAATTATCTTTGATACACAGACGGCTTGTAGCTAGCTATGTAGCTAGCTAGATCAAACAAATCAAACCGTTGTGCTGTAATGAAATGAAATGAAAATGTGATACTACCTGTGGAGCAACACTACACTAATCGGAAGTTCTATTCAGTTGAGTGGCTAGCTGTTTCTACAGTGCTAGCAGACGGTAAATTAAGATAATCACTCTAAGACTTCTGCTAGCTGCTGGGCAGATAGCAGTGTAGACTACGTTAGGACAACTGCTATTCGGTAGACGGTGGACGTTTGCTAGCTGGCTAGCTGCTGGGCAGATAGCAGTGTAGACTACGTTAGACGACTGAAATATGAAGTTGCAATAGAAGTGCTGACTGTTTCACTTTGTTGTCCTCTTTCTTTCCTTTTTCTTCTGTCCTTCTTTTGTCCTTATTTTGTCTTCCTTTCTTCTGTTAACTAGATATTTATTGTTGTTATTCTTTGTAAGCTAGCTAGCTTCTTCCAGGAGAGTCCCTAGCAACTGCTTAGCAACAAGTAAACAATTCTGCTAGCAATTCAGCTAGCTAAGATAACTGTACAATTTTATGAAAAATAGTTAATTTTTCAAAAGCCTGTCTTTTTTGGTTTGTTCCTTGTTTTGTCTTCTATTGAGTCTTGCAGTTCTCTTGATTTTTCGATGTACTTCACTGTTCTCGAGCCGGTCACGGGTGCACCTCAGCCACACTCAAGGTACTAAATGATATCATAACCGCCATCGATAAAAGACAGTACTGTGCAGCCGTCTTCATCGACCTCGCCAAGGCTTTCGACTCTGTCAATCACCAAATTCTTATCGGCAGACTCAACAGCCTCGGTTTTTCGGATGACTGCCTTGCCTGGTTCACCAATTACTTTGCAGACAGAGTTCAGTGTGTCAAATCAGAGGGCATGCTGTCCGGTCCTCTGGCAGTCTCTATGGGGGTGCCACAGGGTTCAATTCTCGGGCCGACTCTTTTCTCTGTATATATCAATGATGTTGCTCTTGCTGCGGGCGATTCCCTGATCCACCTCTACGCAGACGACACCATTCTATATACTTCTCGGCCCGTCATTGGACACTGTGCTATCCAACCTCCAAACGAGCTTCAATGCCATACAGCACTCCTTCCGTGGCCTCCAACTGCTCTTAAACGCGAGTAAAACCAAATGCATGCTTTTCAACCGATCGCTGCCTGCACCCGCATGCCCGACTAGCATCACCACCCTGGATGGTTCCAACCTTGAATATGTGGACATCTATAAGTACCTAGGTGTCTGGCTAGACTGCAAACTCTCCTTCCAGACTCACATCAAACATCTCCAATCAAAATCAAATCCAGAGTCGGCTTTCTATTCCGCAACAAAGCCTCCTTCACTCACGCTGCCAAGCTTACCCTAGTAAAACTGACTATCCTACCGATCCTCGACTTCGGCGATGTCATCTACAAAATGGCTTCCAACACTCTACTCAGCAAACTGGATGCAGTCTACCACAGTGCCATCCGTTTTGTCACTAAAGCACCTTATACCACCCACCACTGCGACTTGTATGCTCTAGTCGGCTGGCCCTCACTACATATTCGTCGCCAGACCCACTGGCTCCAGGTCATCTACAAGTCCATGCTAGGTAAAGCTCCGCCTTATCTCAGTTCACTGGTCACGATGGCAACACCCATCCGTAGCACGCGCTCCAGCAGGTGTATCTCACTGATCATCCCTAAAGCCAACACCTCATTTGGCCGCCTTCGTTCCAGTACTCTGCTGCCTGTGACTGGAACGAATTGTAAAATCGCTGAAGTTGGAGACTTTATCTCCCTCTCCAACTTCAAACATCAGCTATCCGAGCAGCTAACCGATCGCTGCAGCTGTACATAGTCTATAGGTAAATAGCTCACCCTTTTTCACCTACCTCATTCCCATACTGTTTTTATACTGTTTTTATTTATTTACTTTTCTGCTCTTTTGCACACCAATATCTCTACCTGTACATGCCCATCTGATCATTTATCACTCCAGTGTTAATCTGCAAAATTGTATTATTCGCCTACCTCCTCATGCCTTTTGCACACATTGTATATAGACTGCCCATTTTTTTTCTACTGTGTTATTGACTTGCTAATTGTTTACTCCATGTGTAACTCTGTGTTGTCTGTTCACACTGCTATGCTTTATCTTGGCCAGGTCGCAGTTGCAAATGAGAACTTGTTCTCAACTAGCCTACCTGGTTAAATAAAGGTGAAATAAAAAAAATAAAAAAACTCTAAAACCATTTAAATCTCAACATATACAGGAGCTCATTGTTCAGCAGCTGCTCTCAATTTAGAACTCCGAAGTCACGAATATATATATATTATAGTATATTAACTAACATCAGGTACTTTTTCATACATATTATAGTATAATAACTGACATCAGGTACTTTTCATACATATTATAGTATAATAACCAACATCGGGTACTTTTTCATATATATTATAGTATAATAACTGACATCAGGTACTTTTTCATATATATTATAGTATAATAACTGACATCAGGTACTTTTTCATATATATTATAGTATAATAACTGACATCAGGTACTTTTTCATACATATTATAGTATAATAACTAACATCAGGTACTTTTTCATACATATTATAGTATAATAACTAACATCAGGTACTTTTTCATATATATTATAGTATAATAAACTGACATCAGGTACTTTTTCATATATATTATAGTATAATAACTAACATCAGGTACTTTTTCATACATATTATAGTATAATAACTGACATCAGGTACTTTTTCATACATATTATAGTATAATAACTGACATCAGGTACTTTTTCATACATATTATAGTATAATAACTGACATCAGGTACTTTTTCATACATATTATAGTATAATAACTAACATCAGGTACTTTCATATATATTATAGTATAATAACTGACATCAGGTACTTTTCATACATATTATAGTATAATAACTGACATCAGGTACTTTTTCATATATATTATAGTATAATAACTGACATCAGGTACTTTTTCATATATATTATAGTATAATAACTGACATCAGGTACTTTTTCATACATATTATAGTATAATAACTGACATCAGGTACTTTTTCATATATATTATAGTATAATAACTGACATCAGGTACTTTTTCATACATATTATAGTATAATAACTGACATCAGGTACTTTTTCATATATATTATAGTATAATAACTGACATCAGGTACTTTTTCATACATATTATAGTATAATAACTAACATCAGGTACTTTTCATATATATTATAGTATAATAACTGACATCAGGTACTTTCATATATATTATAGTATAATAACTGACATCAGGTACTTTCATATATATTATAGTATAATAACTGACATCAGTACTTTTCATACATATTATAGTATAATAACTGACATCGGGTACTTTTTCATATATATTATAGTATAATAACTGACATCAGGTACTTTTCTTTTCATACATATTATAGTATAATAACTGACATCAGGTACTTTTTCATATATATTATAGTATAATAACTGACATCAGGTACTTTTTCATACATATTATAGTATATTAACTAACATCAGGGTACTTTTTCATATATATTATAGTATAATAACTGACATCAGGTACTTTTCATATATATTATAGCATCATACTCGACATCAGGCACTGTCAATATATATTATAGTATAATAACTGACATCAGGTACTTTTTCATATATATTATAGTATAA
>NW_026283275.1:0-5484 GCF_023373465.1 Oncorhynchus keta | reverse complement strand
TGTCACGCCTTGGTCATGGTATCTTGTGTTTTTGTTATATGTTTGGGTAGGCCAGGGTGTGACATGGGTTTATATGTTGTGTTTCGTATTGGGGTTTGTATTAATTGGGAGTGTGTATTATTAGGGGTGTGTCTAGTTAGGCTTGGCTGCCTGAGGCGATTCCTAATTGGAGTCAGCTGATTCTCGTTGTCTCGGATTGGGAACCGTATTTAGGCAGCCTGAGTGCGCGTTGTATTTCGTGGGTGATTGTACCTGTCTCTGTGTTAGTCACCAGATAGGCTGTAATTAGTTTCACTCGTTTGTTGTTTTCTTCTTCAGTTATTTCATGTACCGCATTTTCTTCATTAAAAGTCATGAGTAACCTACACGCTGCATTTCGGTCTGACTCTCTTCAAACAACAGACGAAGTTCATTACAGAATCACCCACCACCATTCACAGACCGAGCAGCGTGTGAACTGGCAGGATCTAAAGGAGGACGTTATGGACGGCAGAAGCAGGGATTATACGACGTGGGAAGAAATCGACAGGTGGACGGTCGACCCAGAGCGAGTGCAGGAGCCCGCCTGGGATTCCCTACAGCAATGCGAAGAGGGCTATACACGTATGGAATCGAGAAGGAAAGCATTGCTATACAGAGCGAAAACCGAAGGTAACGGGGAAAGCGCAGAGAGAGAGTGGCTGAGTCAGAGAATAGACCTGAGCCTACTCTCCCTGTTGATCGTGAAGAGCAGTTGCAATGGGAGAGACTGCATCAATTGGAGATTTGGACATGGGAGGAGGAATTAGACGGTCAAGGACCCTGGGAGCAGCCGGGAGAATATCGCCGTCCCAAGGAGGAAATATAGAGGCAGCAAAAGCGGAGAGGCGCATGTATGAGGAGGCAGCACGGCGACGCGGTTGGAAACCGGAAAGTCACCCCCAAAAATATTGGGGGGCTAAAAGGGAGAATAGTTATGCCAGGTAGGAAACCTGCGCATACTCCCTGTGCTCACCGTTGGGCTAGAGCAGGGGTGTCAAAGTCAAATGGACGGAGGGCCAAATAAAAAATTTAGCTACAAGCCGAGGGCCGGACTGTTCGAATGTTCATTGAAAATTTGTTAAATGACGCATATAGTCTAGTGAACCTAATTGAACCTACTGAAAACCTAACAAATATATTCCAATATGATCAGATAAATAAAGCAATATTTTCTTATGGCTCTGTCAGTAATCTTTAATTTTCAACAGACACAAAAGACAAATTTCCTTTATATAAAAATCCCCATAACATGAACATTAAATGAAAGAAACCGGTATTCAAGGCACCATCAGTAGCCTATATTTTCTATTTTAGCAAAAAGTGGGCTAAATTTACTTCAAAGAAAAAAACAATAATAGCAATTTTCTATCATCCACTCAACTGAAATATTTTTTAAATATAATTGGATTGAAATACAATAAAATAAAGTGCAAAAATCTATTAATCAAAAACAACACTTTGTTTAAGGAGAAGTAACATGCAGTGAAAACAAATATTAAACTTTAACTTTTAAACTTGAACTGAGTAAAAACTCTAAATATGCGATTGCACAGTAATGTTCACTTGTTTGAGGTTGAGGGTGATACTTGGTGGTGTCCCATCTTTTCCACAAGTTCATCAATGTTCGGGAGTAAGGCTCTGAGCTGAGGAAATCCTCAGAATTGAGTGGAGGTGTTCAGCAGTAAGTCGACTTCTGTGTGATGTTTTGTTCAAGTTCATCAAAGAAAACAGTTGTTCACACAGGTATGTGCTGCCAAACATAGACAACGTTTGAGCAGCCTGGATGCGCAGCTGGGGCATTGTGTCGGGGAGGAAACGGGCGAACTCCGCAGCACCCACTGCCGCATATTTTGCCCTCAGTGCATCATTGCATTGGAGGTCAATCAACTCCATTTGGAGGTTTGGTGGTGAGCTTTCCACGTCAACAGCAAATGGGTTACCGAGCAGTTCCAACCTGCTTTTTTGTGCTTCAAAGTCAGCAAATCGGCGCCGAAAGTCAGCGGCAAGCATACCTATTTTATCAGCCAACTGTGCGCTCGGGAACGCACTGGTAGAGAGCTTCTCTTTCATGGTCTGGCAGCTGGGAAAGTGGCTCAAATTGTCTTTCCGCATCTGCGTCTCCCACAGAGTCAGTTTGGTTTTAAATGCCTTCACTGTACTGTACATATCAGAGATGACACGATCCCGACCCTGCAGCTGCAAGTTCATTGCATTCAGATGACTCGTAATGTCACACAGAAAAGCCATTTCACACAGAAACATTTCGTCTCGGAGTTGTGTTGTGTCTTTCCCTTTGCTGTCCAAGAACAGACAAATCTCCTCACGAAGCTCGAAACATCTTTGAAGCACCTTTCCCTGGCTTAGCCATCGCACCTCTGTGTGATAAGGCAAATCACCATGCTCCGTTTCTAACTCCGTCAGAAATGCCTTGAACTGGCGGTGATTCAAACCTTTGGCTCTGATAAAGTTAACTGTGCGCGTGATGATGCTCATTACATGCTCCATTTTCAAGGCTTTACCGCACAACGCTTCCTGGTGTATGATACAATGATAAGCTGTCAGCTCACCTGTCGCGTTTTCCTCTTGCATCTTTTCCCGTATCTTCGCCACCAGTCCGCTCCTGTGTCCACACATCGCAGGTGCTCCGGCCGGTTGTCAAACCCACGAGTTTTTCCCAAGGCAGCTCCATCTCATTTACACATCTTGACACCTTCTTCATACAAATCATGCCCCGTAGTTGTGCCATGCATAGGACGTAAAGCCAAAAACTCCTCTGTCACGCTTAGGCTGGAGTCCACTCCGCGGATGAAAATTGACAACTGGGCAATGTCAGAAATGTCGGTGCTCTCATCCACAGCCAAGGAATATGCAATGAAATCTTTTCCCTTTTTCACAAGCTGCTCTTTTAGATTGATGGACAACTGGTCTACTCTCTCGGCAATGGTGTTTCTGCTCAGACTCACATTTAAAAAGAGTTGCCTTTTTCTGGGCAAACTTCGTCACAAACTTTAATCATGCAGTTTTTGATGAAATCCCCCTCCGTAAATGGCCGGGCTGATTTAGCGATCTCTTCTGCCAAAATAAAACTGGCCTTGACAGCAGCCTGGCCTTGTGATTTGGCTTTTTTGAACAGAGCCTGTCGAGATTTGAGGCCTCGTTTTAATTCCTCTGCCTTTTGTAGCCTTTGTTCCATGTCCATATTCTTGTTTTTGTCCGCGTGTTTCGTTTCATAATGTCGTCTCAGATTATACTCTTTCAGTACCGCCACACTTTCTCCACACAGAAGACACAGGTTTTCCAGCTACCTCCGTGAACAAATACTCCGACTCCCACCTTGTTTGAAACCCCGGTTCTCAGTGTCCACCTTCCGTTTTGCCATTTTTGATGGGTATCTGAAAGTTAATTTTACTGTGATGCTGACAACTGCTGTGCCAATAAATATTGAAATGAAGCAGCCTACTGCTCGGTGCGTCACCGTTGCATTGTGGGAAATGTAGTATTGGTGCGTGTAAAAGATCTGCGGGCTGCCGGCTTGCTGCGGTCTGCGGGCCGGTTCTAATAATAAATCAAGATCATCCCAGGGGCCGTAAAACCTTCTCGCGGGCCGGATGTGGCCCGCGGGCCTTGACTCTGACATATGTGGGCTAGAGAGACCGGGCAGGCACCGTGTTATGCTATGGAGCGCACGGTGTTTCCAGTGCGGGTGCAGAGCCAGCTGCGACACATACCAGCCCTTCCTATTGGCCGGGCTAGAGTGGGCATCGAGCCAGGTAAGCTTGGGCAGGCTCGGTGCTCAAGAGCTCCAGTGCGCCTGCACGGTCCGGTCTATCCAGAGCCACCTCTACACACCAGTCCTCCGGTAGCAACTCCCCGCACCAGGCTTCCTGTGCGTGTCCTTGCGCCAGTACCACCAGTTCCAGCACCACGCACCAGGCCTCCAGTGCGCCTCGCTTGTTCAGCGCAGCCAGTGCTTTTCTCCCCTCCTGCGCTGCCGGAGTCTCCCGCTTATTTAGCGCAACCAGAGCTGTTCTCTTCTCCTGCGCTATCGGAGTCTCCCGCCTGCCCAGTGCCGTCAGTCAGCCCAGCGCCGCCAGTCTGCCCAGCGCTGCTAGTGCTCCCAGTCTGCCCAGCGCCGCTAGTGCTCCCAGTCTGCCCAGCGCCGCCAGTGCCGCCAGTCTGCCCAGCGCCGCCAGTACCGCCAGTCTGCCCAGCGCCGCCAGTACCGCCAGTCTGCCCAGCGCCGCCAGTCTGCCCAGCGCCGCCAGTACCGCCAGTCTGCCCAGCGCCGCCAGTACCGCCAGTCTGCCCAGCGCCGCCAGTGCCGCCAGTCAGCCCAGCGCCGCCAGACAACCAGTCTCTTCCAGATCTGCCAGACAACCAGTCTCTTCCAGATCTGCCCGTCAACCTGAATCTTCCAGATCTGCCCGTCAACCTGAATCTTCCAGATCTGCCCGTCAACCTGAATCTTCCAGTTCCGCCAGCCAGCCAGGATTTACCGGAGCCTACTACCTGCCTGAGCTTCCTCTCAGTACTGAGCTTCCTCTCAGTACTAGGCTTCCCTCTGTACTGGGCTCCCTCTCTGTACTGGGCTCCCTCTCAGTACCGGGCTTCCCTCAGTACCGGGCTGCTTCGGTCCCGGGCTGCCCCTCTGTCCCGAGCTGCCCCTCTGTCCCGAGCTGCCCCTCTGTCCCGAGCTGCCCCCTCTGTCCCGGGCTGCCCTGCTGTCCCGAGCTGCCCCTCTATCCTGAGTTGCCCCTCTATCCTGAGCTGCCCCTCTGTCCTGAGCTGCCCCTCTGTCCCGAGCTGCCCCTCGGTCCCGAGCTGCCCCTCGGTCCCCCTCAGTTATGTGGGGATCAGGGTGAGGACTATTAGGCCATGGTCGGCGGAGAAGGTGGATTATCCTAGGACGCGAAGGGGAGGAACTAGGACATTTATGGAGTGGGGTCCACGTCCCGAGCCAGAACCGCCACCATGGACAGACGCCCACCCGGACCCTCCCTATGCTCTTGAGGTGCGTCCCGGAGTCCGCACCTTAGGGGGGGTTCTGTCACGCCTTGGTCATGGTATCTTGTGTTTTTGTTATATGTTTGGGTAGGCCAGGGTGTGACATGGGTTTATATGTTGTATTTCGTATTGGGGTTTGTATTAATTGGGAGTGTGTATTATTAGGGGTGTGTCTAGTTAGGCTTGGCTGCCTGAGGCGATTCCTAATTGGAGTCAGCTGATTCTCGTTGTCTCGGATTGGGAACCGTATTTAGGCAGCCTGAGTGCGCGTTGTATTTTGTGGGTGATTGTACCTGTCTCTGTGTTAGTCACCAGATAGGCTGTAATTAGTTTCACTCGTTTGTTGTTTTCTTCTTCAGTTATTTCATGTACCGCATTTTCTTCATTAAAAGTCATGAGTAACCTACACGCTGCATTTCGGTCTGACTCTCTTCAAACAACAGACGAAGTTCATTACAG
>NW_026283274.1:0-3798 GCF_023373465.1 Oncorhynchus keta | reverse complement strand
AACAGTGGTCAGGGTTGTTATGTGAAGGCATTGTCTAATTATTGGGACACCTTGATAGCAGTGGTCAGGGTTGTTATGTGAAGGCATTGTCTAATTATTGGGACACCTTTGATAGCAGTGGTCAGGGTTGTATATGTGAAGGCATTGTCTAATTATTGGGACACCTTGATAGCAGTGGTCAGGGTTGTTATGTGAAGGCATTGTCTAATTCTTGGGACACCTTGATAGCAGTGGTCAGGGTTGTTATGTGAAGGCATTTTGTCTAATTACTTGGGACACCTTGATAGCAGTGGTCAGGGTTGTTATGTGAAGGCATTGTCTAATTATTGGGACACCTTGATAGCAGTGGTCAGGGTTGTTATGTGAAGGCATTGTCTAATTCTTGGAACACCTTGATAGCAGTGGTCAGGGTTGTTATGTGAAGGCATTGTCTAATTCTTGGGACACCTTGATAGCAGTGGTCAGGGTTGTTATGTGAAGGCATTGTCTAATTCTTGGGACACCTTGATAGCAGTGGTCAGGGTTGTTATGTGAAGGCATTGTCTAATTCTTGGAACACCTTGATAGCAGTGGTCAGGGTTGTTATGTGAAGGCATTGTCTAATTATTGGGACACCTTGATAGCAGTGGTCAGGGTTGTTATGTGAAGGCATTGTCTAATTCTTGGGACACCTTGATAGCAGTGGTCAGGGTTGTTATGTGAAGGCATTGTCTAATTCTTGGGACACCTTGATAGCAGTGGTCAGGGTTGTTATGTGAAGGCATTGTCTAATTCTTGGGACACCTTGATAGCAGTGGTCAGGGTTGTTATGTGAAGGCATTGTCTAATTATTGGGACACCTTGATAGCAGTGGTCAGGGTTGTTATGTGAAGGCATTGTCTAATTATTGGAACACCTTGATAGCAGTGGTCAGGGTTGTTATGTGAAGGCATTGTCTAATTATTGGGACACCTTGATAGCAGTGGTCAGGGTTGTTATGTGAAGGCATTGTCTAATTATTGGGACACCTTGATAGCAGTGGTCAGGGTTGTTATGTGAAGGCATTGTCTAATTATTGGGACACCTTGATAACAGTGGTCAGGTTTGATATGTGAAGGCATTGTCTAATTATTGGAACCCCTTTGATAGCTGTGGTCAGGGTTGTTATGTGAAGGCATTGTCTAATTCTTGGAACACCTTGATAGCAGTGGTCAGGGTTGTTATGTGAAGGCATTGTCTAATTATTGGAACACCTTGATAGCAGTGGTCAGGGTTGTTATGTGAAGGCATTGTCTAATTCTTGGAACACCTTGATAGCAGTGGTCAGGGTTGTTATGTGAAGGCATTGTCTAATTCTTGGAACACCTTGATAGCAGTGGTCAGGGTTGTTATGTGAAGGCATTGTCTAATTCTTGGGACACCTTGATAGCAGTGGTCAGGGTTGTTATGTGAAGGCATTGTCTAATTCTTGGGACACCTTGATAGCAGTGGTCAGGGTTGTTATGTGAAGGCATTGTCTAATTCTTGGGACACCTTGATAGCAGTGGTCAGGGTTGTTATGTGAAGGCATTGTCTAATTCTTGGGACACCTTGATAGCAGTGGTCAGGGTTGTTATGTGAAGGCATTGTCTAATTCTTGGAACACCTTGATAGCAGTGGTCAGGGTTGTTATGTGAAGGCATTGTCTAATTCTTGGAACACCTTGATAGCAGTGGTCAGGGTTGTTATGTGAAGGCATTGTCTAATTCTTGGAACACCTTGATAGCAGTGGTCAGGGTTGTTATGTGAAGGCATTGTCTAATTATTGGGACACCTTGATAGCAGTGGTCAGGGTTGTTATGTGAAGGCATTGTCTAATTATTGGGACACCTTGATAGCAGTGGTCAGGGTTGTTATGTGAAGGCATTGTCTAATTATTGGGACACCTTGATAGCAGTGGTCAGGGTTGTTATGTGAAGGCATTGTCTAATTCTTGGAACACCTTGATAACAGTGGTCAGGGTTGTTATGTGAAGGCATTGTCTAATTCTTGGAACACCTTGATAGCAGTGGTCAGGGTTGTTATGTGAAGGCATTGTCTAATTCTTGGAACACCTTGATAGCAGTGGTCAGGGTTGTTATGTGAAGGCATTGTCTAATTCTTGGGACACCTTGATAGCAGTGGTCAGGGTTGTTATGTGAAGGCATTGTCTAATTCTTGGAACACCTTGATAGCAGTGGTCAGGGTTGTTATGTGAAGGCATTGTCTAATTCTTGGGACACCTTGATAGCAGTGGTCAGGGTTGTTATGTGAAGGCATTGTCTAATTCTTGGAACACCTTGATAGCAGTGGTCAGGGTTGTTATGTGAAGGCATTGTCTAATTCTTGGAACCCCTTTGATAGCTGTGGTCAGGGTTGTTATGTGAAGGCATTGTCTAATTCTTGGAACACCTTGATAGCAGTGGTCAGGGTTGTTATGTGAAGGCATTGTCTAATTATTGGAACCACCTTGATAGCAGTGGTCAGGGTTGTTATGTGAAGGCATTGTCTAATTCTTGGGACACCTTGATAGCAGTGGTCAGGGTTGTTATGTGAAGGCATTGTCTAATTCTTGGAACACCTTGATAGCAGTGGTCAGGGTTGTTATGTGAAGGCATTGTCTAATTCTTGGAACACCTTGATAGCAGTGGTCAGGGTTGTTATGTGAAGGCATTGTCTAATTCTTGGAACACCTTGATAGCAGTGGTCAGGGTTGTGTAGAACTATCAGTCTGGGCCAAAATGCAGAACAGTTTTAGTAGTTTTACTATATAAGGTCTGTAGGTCGACACTAAATTGCCTCAATTATCCATACTATTATCCAACTGAGTATATTGACACAAATAATAATCACATCAAATGTTATTGGTCACATACACATATAGTGGGGCAAAAAGTATTTAGTCAGCCACCAACTGCGCATGTTCTCCCACTTAAAAGATGAGAGAGGCCTGTAATTTTCATCATAGGTACACTTCAACTATGACAGACAAAATGAGGGAAAAAAATCCAGAAAATCACATTGTAGGATTTTTATGAATTTATTTGCAAATTATGGTGGAAAATAAGTATTTGGTCAATCTCAATACTTCGTTATGTACCCTTTGTTAGCCGGCTACTCGCCCGAGTTAGAATACCTCATGGTAAGCTGTAGACTATTTACAGTACCATCACAAACCTATGCTGGCACTGAGACCGTACTCAACCAGCTATATAGGGCCATAAGCCAACAAAAAAATGCTTATCCAGAGGCAGCGCTCCTTGTGGCTGGTGATTTTAATGCAGGAAAACTGAAATCCATTTTACCTGATTTCTACCAACATGTCGCCTGTGCAACCAACCTGGTCTCAGAGCATTTCGTATTATTCTGTATGTAAATCCAAGACACTCCATTTAGTATATGTTAAGTTTCGTATGGTATGTATTCAGTTGTCCATCATGCGGTTGTCCATCAATTTGTATGATATACAAATTGTAATTTGTGACATATGTTTCGAATTCGCAAAAGGTACAATATATTCCGAATTTGCAAAATGTATGATATGTTACAAATTCTAATTTGTTGTGGCTAACACTAGCTAGGTAGCTAGTTGGTGAGTGCTAACTTTAGCTAGCTGGGTAATGTTAGCTAGGCTAGGGATTAGGGTTAGGGGTTAGGCTTAAGGTTAGCGTTAAGTTTAGGAGTTAGGTTAAAGGATTAGGGGTAGGGTTAACTAAAAGGGTTAAGGTTAGGGTTAGCTAACATGCTAAGTAGTTGCAAAGTAGCTAAAAAGTAGTAAGTAGTTGAATAGTTGCTAATAAG
>NW_026283273.1:0-31626 GCF_023373465.1 Oncorhynchus keta | reverse complement strand
CAGAGAGAGAACTGAAAGACACGCCCCCTCAGAGAGAGAACTGAAAGACACACCCCCTTCAGAGAGAGAACTGAAATACACGCCCCCCTTTAGAGAGAGAACTGAAAGACACGCCCCTCAGAGAGAGAACTGAAAGACACGCCCCCTCAGAGAGAGAACTGAAAGACACGCCCCTCAGAGAGAAGAACTGAAAGACACGCCCCCTCAGAGAGAGAACTGAAAGACACGCCCCTCAGAGAGAGAACTGAAAGACACCACTGAAAGACACCCCCCTCAGAGAGAACTGAAAGACACCCCCCTCAGAGAGAGAACTGAAAGACACCCCCCTCAGAGAGAGAACTGAAAGACACCCCCCTCAGAGAGAGAACTGAAAGACACCCCCCTCAGAGAGAGAACTGAAACAGAGAGACACAGCTTAATGTGAGCTCTTACATTTTTCAACAATAATTTTGTATTTTTACAAAAGGACAGATTTGTAGTTAGATGACCTTGGATGTTTCGTCAGGGGACACATGCAGGATGCCACCTTCCACAGCACGGCCTTCGCTGCAGATCAAAACTCCAAACCTACAACCTCATTTTGACCAAAATTAACCCGGAGAGATGACTGCTGCCAAGGTTTTATTTTTCCAAGCTATACGGAAGGAGCTCCAGCAACCAAACAGCAGAGACCAGAGGACCGGCCCGCTGGACCAGAGGACAATCGCCCAACCCGACCTGAGGACACCGTCCAACCCGACCAGAGGACACCGTCCAACCCGGACCTGAGGACACCGTCCAACCCGGGACCAGAGGACACCGTCCAACCCGACCTGAGGACACCGTCCAACCCGGGACCTGAGGACACAACCCGACCTGAGGACACCGTCCAACCCGACCTGAGGACACCGAACCCGGACCTGACACGTCCAACCCGGACCTGAGGACACCGTCCAACCTGACCTGAGGACACTGGACCCACCGTCTACCCGACCTGAGGACATTCGGCCCAACCTGACCTGAGGACACCGGCCCAACCCGACCTGAGGACACCGTCCAACCCGACCTGAGGACACCGGGCCCTGAGGACACCGACCAGAGGACACCGGCCCAACCCGGACCCAACCCGACCTGGGAGGACACCATCCAACCCAGACCAGAGGACACTGCCCAACACGACCTGAGGACACCGTCCAACCCAGACCAGAGGACACCGTCCAACCCAGACCAGTGGACACCGTCCAACTCCGGGACCTGAGGACACCGTCCAACCTGACCAGAGGACACCGTCCAACCCGGGACCTGAGGACACCGTCCAACCCAGACCTGAGGACACTGTCCAACCCGACCAGAGGACACCGTCCAACCCGACCTGAGGACACCGTCCAACCCGGACCTGAGGACACCGGCCCAACCCGACCTGAGGACACCGGCCAACCCGGACCTGAGGACACCGGCCCAACCCGACCAGAGGACACCGTCCAACCCGACCAGAGGACACCGTCCAACCCGACCAGAGGACACCGTCCAAGACCTGAGGACACCGTCCAACCTGACCTGAGGACACCGTCCAACCCGGGACCAGAGGACACCGTCCAACCCGACCTGAGGACACCGGGCCCAACCCGACCTGAGGACACCGTCCAACCCGGGACTAGAGGACACCGCCCAACTCCGACCAGAGGACACCGCCCAACCCGGACCAGAGGACACCGTCCAACCCGACCAGAGGACACCGGGCCCAACCCGGACCTGAGCTGCCAGGCTTGAAGAGGACCGACCAGATACACATTTAATTAGCACTAAGGTGTGAAGTTGTGCGCCTTTGGGCCCAACAAATGTCAGGCATCTTTTGAAGCGCCCCTGAAGCCCCCAACCGCTGTTCAGAGACCATCCACTGGCATTTTCTACAAGAAATCTGCCTCCACAAATAAATTGGGTCTGACACCTTCTCCCACTGCTTGGAGTCCACCTGGCGATCTGTTCACCGGCTGCCCTGGCCTCTCTCCTCTCTCCCCCTGTCTGGTACAGGTACCTCCACCACACTCCCCTGTCTGGTACAGGTACCTCCACCACACTCCCCTGTCTGGTACAGGTACCTCCACCACACTCCCCTGCTCTGGTACAGGTACCTCCACCACACTCCCCTGTCTGGTAAAGGTACCTCACCACACTCCCCTGTCTGGTACAGGTACCTCCACCACACTCCCTGTCTGGTACAGGTACCTCCACCACACTCCCCTGTCTGGTACAGGTACCTCCACCACACTCACGACACACTGGTTGATGCTTATTTATAAAACCCTCTTAGGTCTCTCTATCCGAGAGATCTACTGCAGCCTCATCCTTCACATACAACAACCTGTCTGCCAGTCACATTCTGTTAAAGGTCCCCAAAGCAAAAACATCCCTGGGTCGCCCTTTTTCAGTTCGCTGCAGCTTGCGACTGGTCGAGCTGCAACAAAACACTCAAACTGGACAGTTTTATCTCCATCTCTTCATTCAAAGACTTAAATCATAGACCCTCTTACTGAAAAGGTGTGTCTGCTTTGTGATGTATTGATGTTTCTACCTTCTAGACCTTTCTGCTGTTGACTGGGCACAATAATGTTTGTACCATGGTTTGTTCTGCTACCATGTTGTTGTTATGTTGTGTTGCTACCATGTTGTTGTCATGTTGTGTTGCTACCATGTTGTTGTCATGTTGTGTTGCTACCATGTTGTTTTGCTACCATGTTGTGTTGCTACCATGTTGTGTTGCTACCATGTTGTTGTCATGTTGTTCTGCTACCATGTTGTGTTGCTACCACGTTGTGTTGCTACCATGTTGTGTTGCTACCATGTTGTTGTCATGTTGTTCTGCTACATGTTGTGTTGCTACCACGTTGTTCTGCTACCATGTTGTGTTGCTACCATGTTTTTTTGCTACCATGTTGTTGTCATGTTGTGCTGCTACCACGTTGTTGTCATGTTGTGTTGCTACCATGTTGTTGTCATGTTGTGTTGCTACCATGTTGTTGTCATGTTGTGTTGCTACCACGTTGTTGTTATGTTGTGTTGCTACCATGTTGTTGTCATGTTGTGTTGCTACCATGTTGTTGTCATGTGGTGTTGCTACCATGCGGTGTTGTCATGTTGTGTTGCTACCATGTTGTTGTTATGTTGTGCTGCTACCATGCGGTGTTGTCATGTTGTGTTGCTACCATGTTGTTGTCATGTTGTGTTGCTACCATGTTGTTGTCATGTTGTTACCATGTTGTTGTCATGTTGTGTTGCTACCATGTTGTTGTCATGTTGTGTTGCTACCATGTTGTTGTTATGTTGTGCTGCTACCATGTTGTTGTTATGTTGTGCTGCTACCATGTTGCTGTCATGTTGTGTTACATAAAGGTTACATAAAGGTTACATAAAGGTTACATAAAGGTTACATAAAATAAAACAGTCCGAGGCTTTCCTACCTTGTTCTTGCTGAAGATGTTCTTTTTCTTGAAGGAGAAGAGGACGACGTCCCTGAAGTCCGACGCGTGTTTGACGGAGACGCCCTCCGCGCGGGTACTGCAGAACCCTGGACGCCTTATTGACGATCCAGTACGGGCTGAACACGCCAGCGTCAGACGTCCATGCAGCCGCGCCACGTGCACGCTCAGGTCCACGCTCAGCTCCTGGGCCGAGTCGCAGGTGAAGCACACGGGGAAGAATCCCTGCATGTCCTGGGCGATACGGATACGTCCGGACCAGTTCCAACCCTGGTATTTAACCAGACCATCTCCATGATCTCACCTCCTATACGGGCGTTCAGGACGCCTGCCGTGCTGCCCTCTTGGAGCTCATGGAACTCTGCTGAGCCCTGGAGAGATGGATTAATGGATAGACACAGTTTGGAATGGAACTCTGCTGAGCCTTGGAGAGATGGATTAATGGATAGACACAGTTTGGAATGGAACTCTGCTGAGCCTTGGAGAGATGGATTAATGGATAGACACAGTTTGGGAATGGAACTCTGCTGAGCCCTGGAGAGATGGATTAATGGATAGACACAGTTTGGAAAGGAATCTCTGCGAGCCCATCTTTACTAGATGCTGTTCTTCCACTAACCTCATTGCAACTCCTCCAAGTCTCCGACCACTACCTTGTATCCTTTTCCCTCTCGCTCTCATCCAACACTTCCCACGCTGCCCCTACTGGATGCAGTATCGCGCCGTCCCAACCTTCGCTCTCCCCCGCTACTCTCTCCTCTTCCATCCTATCATCTTCCCTCTGCTCAACCCTTCTCCAACCCCATCTCCTGATTCTGCCTCAACCTCCCCTCTCCTCCCTTTCTGCATCCTTCGACTCTCTATGTCCCCCTATCCTCCAGGCCGGCTCGGTCCTCCCTCCCGCCTCCGTGGCCCGACGACTCATTGCGAGCTCACAGAACAGGGCCCGGGCAGCCGAGCGGAAATGGAGGAAAACCCGCCTCCCTGCGGACCTGGCATCCCTTCACTCCCTCCTATCTACATTTTCCTCTCTGTCTCTGCTGCTAAAGCCACTTTCTACCATTCTAAATTCCAAGCATCTGCCTCTAACCCTAGGAAGCTCTTTGCCACCTTCCTCCCCTCCTGAATCCCCCTCCTCCCTCTCTGCAGATGACTTCACAACCATTTTGAAAAGAAGGGGTCGACGACATCCGATCCTCGCTTGCTAAGTCAAACGACACCGCTGGTTCTGCTCACACTGCCCTACCCTATGCCTCTGACCTCTTTCTCCTCTCTCCAGATGAAATCTCAAGCGTCTTGTGACGGCCGGCCGCCCAACAACCTGCCCGCTGACCCTATCCCCTCCTCTCTTCTCCAGACCATTTCCGGAGACGTTCTCCCTTACCTCACCTCGCTCATCAACTCATCCCTGACCGCTATTCGTCCCTTCCGTCTTCAAGAGAGCGAGAGTTGCCACCCTTCTGAAAAACCTACACTCGATCCCTCCGATGTCAACAACTACAGACCAGTATCCCTTCTCTCTTTCTCTCCAAAACTCTTGAGCGTGCCGTCCTGGCCAGCTCTACCGCTTATCTCTCTCAGAATGACCTTCTTGATCCAAATCAGTCAGGTTTCAAGACTAGTCATTCAACTGAGACTGCTCTTCTCTGTATCACGGAGGCGCTCCGCACTGCTAAAGCTAACTCTCTCCTCTCTCTCATCCTTCTAGACCTATCGGCTGCCTTCGATACTGTGAACCATCAGATCCTCCTCTCCACCCTCTCCGAGCTGGGCATCTCCGGCGCTGCCCACGCTTGATCGCGTCCTACCTGACAGGTCGCTCCTACCAGGTGGCGTGGCGAGAATCTGTCTCTCACCACGCTCACCACTGGTGTCCCCCAGGGCTCTGTCCTAGGCCCTTATTCTCGCTATACACCAAGTCACTTGGCTCTGTCATAACTCACATGGTCTCTCCTATCATTGCTATGCAGACGACACACAATTAATCTTCTCCTTTCCCCCTTCTGATGACCAGGTGGCGAATCGCATCTCTGCATGTCTGGCAGACATATCAGTGTGGATGACGGATCACCACCTCAAGCTGAACCTCAGCAAGACGGAGCTCCTCTTCCTCCCGGGAAGGACTGCCCGTTCCATGATCTCGCCATCACGGTTGACAACTCCATTGTGTCCTCCTCCCAGAGCGCTAAGAACCTTAGGCGTGATCCTGGACAACACCCTGTCGTTCTCAACTAACATCAAGGCGGTGTCCCGTTCCTGTAGGTTCATGCTCTACAACATCCGCAGAGTACGACCCTGCCTCACACAGGAAGCGGCGCAGGTCCTAATCCAGGCACTTGTCATCTCCCCGTCTTGATTACTGCAACTCGCTGTTGGCTGGGCTCCCTGCCTGTGCCATTAAAACCCCTACAACTCATCCAGAACGCCGCAGCCCGTCTGGTGTTCAACCTTCCAAGTTCTCTCACGTAACCCCGCTCCTCCGCTCTCCCACTGGCTTCCAGTTGAAGCTCGCATCCGCTACAAGACCATGGTGCTTGCCTACGGAGCTGTGAGGGGAACGGCACCTCAGTACCTCCAGGCTCTGGGATCAGGCCCTACACCCAAACAAGGGCACTGCGTTCATCCACCTCTGGCCTGCTCGCCTCCTACCACTGAGGAAGTACAGTTCCCGCCTCAGCCCAGTCAAAACTGTTCGCTGCTCTGGCCCCCAATGGTGGAACAAACTCCCTCACGACGCCAGGACAGCGGAGTCAATCACCACCTTCCGGAGACACCTGAAACCCCACCTCTTCAAGGAATACCTAGGATAGGGTAAGTAATACTTCTCACCCCCCTAAAAGATAGAGATGCACTATTGTAAAGTGGCTGTTCCACTGGATGTCATAAGGTGTATGCACTGTTTGTAAGTCGCTTCTGGGATAAGAGCGTCTGCTAAATGACTTAAATGTAAATGTAAATGTAAATGGAGGAGAGATGGATTAATGGATAGACACAGTTTGGAATGGAACTCTGCTGAGCCTTGGAGAGATGGATTAATGGATAGACACAGTTTGGAATGGAACTCTGCTGAGCCCTGGAGAGATGGAGTAATGGATAGACACAGTTTGGAATGGAACTCTGCTGAGCCCTGGAGAGATGGATAGACACAGTTTGGAATGGAACTCTGCTGAGCCTTGGAGAGATGGATTAATGGATAGACACAGTTTGGAATGGAACTCTGCTGAGCCCTGGAGAGATGGATTAATGGATAGACACAGTTTGGAATGGAACTCTGCTGAGCCTTGGAGAGATGGATTAATGGATAGACACAGTTTGGAATGGAACTCTGCTGAGCCTTGGAGAGATGGATTAATGGATAGACACAGTTTGGAAAGGAACTCTGCTGAGCCCTGGAGAGATGGATTAATGGATAGACACAGTTTGGAAAGGAACTCTGCTGAGCCTTGGAGAGATGGATTAATGGATAGACACAGTTTTTTTTTGTAATGAAAATGTATCCGTTAGGAAAGTATCTTTGCGTTGTAGAGGCTTAACAACAGGAAATAATGAAACCAGAGTCTAGTGGCTGGTTGTTATTTTGTGCTTGTATATTTTAGTCTACACACTTCTTCCCCTAGGGTTAGATCCTAGCCTAGTGACTACACACTTCTTCCCCTAGGGTTAGATCCTAGCCTAGTGACTACACACTTCTTCCCCTATAGGGTTAGATCCTAGCCTAGTGACTACACACTTCTTCCCCCTATAGGGTTAGATCCTAGCCCAGTGACTACACACTTCTTCCCCTAGGGTTAGATCCTAGCCTAGTGACTACACACACTTCTTCCCCTAGGGTTAGATCCCAGCCTAGTGACTACACACTTCTTCCCTAGGGTTAGATCTAGCCTAGTGACTTCACACTTCTTCCCCTAGGTTAGATCTTAGCCTAGTGACTACACACTTCTTCCCCTAGGGTTAGATCCTAGCCTAGTGACTACACACTTCTTCCCCTAGGTTAGATCCTAGCCTAGTGACTACACACTTCTTCCCCTAGGGTTAGATCCTAGCCTAGTGACTACACACTTCTTCCCCTAGGGTTAGATCCTAGCCTAGTGACTACACACTTCTTCCCCTAGGGTTAGATCTTAGCCTAGTGACTACACACTTCTTCCCTAGGGTTAGATCCTAGCCTAGTGACTACACACAGGGTTAGATTCTAGCCTGGTGACTTCCCCTAGGGTTAGATCCTAGCCTAGTGACTACACACTTCTTCCCCTAGGGTTAGATCCTAGCCTAGTGACTACACACTTCTTCCCCTAGGGTTAGATCCTAGCCTAGTGACTACACACTTCTTCCCCTATAGGGTTAGATCCTAGCCCAGTGACTACACACTTCTTCCCTAGGGTTAGATCCTAGCCTAGTGACTACACACTTCTTCCCCTAGGGTTAGATCCTAGCCTAGTGACTACACACTTCTTCCCCTAGGGTTAGATCCTAGCCTAGTGACTTCACACTTCTTCCCTAGGGTTAGATCTTAGCCTAGTGACTACACACTTCTTCCCCTAGGGTTAGATCCTAGCCTAGTGACTACACACTTCTTCCCCTAGGGTTAGATCCTAGCCTAGTGACTACACACTTCTTCCCCTAGGGTTAGATCCTAGCCTAGTGACTACACTTCTTCCCCTAGGGTTAGATCCTAGCCTAGTGACTACACACTTCTTCCCCTAGGGTTAGATCTTAGCCTAGTGACTACACACTTCTTCCCCTAGGGTTAGATCCTAGCCTAGTGACTACACACTTCTTCCCTAGGGTTAGATTCTAGCCTGGTGACTACACACTTCTTCCCTAGGGTTAGATCCTAGCCTAGTGACTACACACTTCTTCCCCTAGGGTTAGATCCTAGCCTAGTGACTACACACTTCTTCCCCTAGGGGTTAGATCTTAGCCTAGTGACTACACACACTCTTCCCTAGGGTTAGATCCTAGCTAGTGACTACACACTTCTTCCCTAGGTTAGATCCTAGCCTAGTGACTACACTTCTTCCCCTATGGTTAGATCCTAGCCTAGTGACTACACACTTCTTCCCCTATGGTTAGATCTAGCCTAGTGACTACACACTTCTTCCCCTAGGGTTAGATCCTAGCCTAGTGACTACACACTTCTTCCCCTAGGGTTAGATCCTAGCCTAGTGACTACACACTTCTTCCCCTAGGGTTAGATCCTAGCCTAGTGACTACACACTTCTTCCCCTAGGGTTAGATCCTAGCCTAGTGACTACACACTTCTTCCCCTAGGGTTAGATCCTAGCCTAGTGACTGTCTTCATGTTATCTCAGTGGTACTACCTCCAGTAGACAGCTGTAAGGCAGGGTACAGGTCTAGAGTTAGATCCTAGCCTAGTGACTGTCTTCATGTTTAGGTTATCTCAGTGGTACTACCTCCAGTAGACAGCTGTAAGGCAGGGTACAGGTCTAGAGTTAGATCTAGCCTAGTGACTGTCTTCATGTTTAGGTTATCTCAGTGGTACTACCTCCAGTAGACAGCTGTAAGGCAGGGTACAGGTCTAGGGTTAGATCCTAGCCGAGTGACTGTCTTCATGTTTAGGTTATCTCAGTGGTACTACCTCCAGTAGACAGCTGTAAGGCAGGGTACAGGTCTAGAGTTAGATCCTAGCCGAGTGACTGTCTTCATGTTTAGGTTATCTCAGTGGTACTACCTCCAGTAGACAGCTGTAAGGCAGGGTACAGGTCTAGGGTTAGATCCTAGCCGAGTGACTGTCTTCATGTTTAGGTTATCTCAGTGGTACTACCTCCAGTAGACAGCTGTAAGGCAGGGTACAGGTCTAGAGTTAGATCCTAGCCGAGTGACTGTCTTCATGTTTAGGTTATCTCAGTGGTACTACCTCCAGTAGATATCTGATGCTGTAAGGCAGAAGGTTCCGGAGGGTCACAGCTGGGTGGAGGTGGATGACGTAGGCAGGGTCCCAGTCGTCCTCACGCTGGGAGGAAATGAAGGACAGGTGATCTGGTGTGGCCAAGGTGGTCACCTGGAGGGGCAGGAAGCTGCTGTCTGCCGACGGACACTGGAGAAGGGACCGCACCTCAGAGCTCAGGTGGACCTGCTCCTTCCAGGCGATACAGGTAGACGACGGGCCGTACTGGCCCTCCAGGCGCCCGGCTGGCTGGAGGAAGAGCTGACACCTATAGAGGAGAAGAGACGAGGAGGCCACATGTAACCACATATAACGAGGAGACCACATTTAACCACATATAACTAACAATCTAGTTAAACATAACCCTAGCTGACATCTCGTCAGACAGAAGAGAGGAGTGAAACAAGGTAAGGATAGGGGAGTCTGTACAAAGTCTTAGAACATTTGTTTAAAGTTCTAGAACATTTGTTTAAAGTTCTGGAACATTTAGAACATTTGTTTAAAGTTCTAGAACATTTGTTTAAAGTTCTAGAACATTTGTTTAAAGTTCTAGAACATTTGTTTAAAGTTCTAGAATATTTGTTTAAAGTTCTAGAATATTTGTTTAACCCCTGTAAGTCTAAGCGGTTGGGAATAAGCTAAGCTGACATATGGAATTGTTTTAAGATGGTTCCAAACTATGGATTTAGAATTGTAGGACCCTTTTTAGATATCTCGTACAACGCTGTGTACTACTCCCTTCCCAGAACAGCGCAACTGGCTCTAACCAGAATAGAAAGAGGAGCGGGAGGCCCCGGTGCACAACCGAGAAAGAGGTCAAGTACATTAGAGTGTCACGTTTCAGAAACAGACGCATCACAAGTCCTCAACTGGCAACTTCATTAAATAGTGCCCGTAAAACACCAGTCTCAACGTCAACAGCGAAGAGGCGGCTCATCTGTCCAGTGTCAGTGTCCTTTTGCCCAATTTAATCTTTCCTTTTTATTGGCCAGTCTGAGATTTGGCTTTTTCGTTGCATGCCGGAGTCGCCTCTTCACTGTTGACGTTGGGAAACTGCTGTTCTGTGAAGGGAGTAGTACACAGCGTTGTACGAGATCTTCAGTTTCTGGCAATTTCTCTCATGGAATAGCGTTCATTTCTCCAGAAGAAGAATAGACTGACGAGTTTCAGAAGAAAGGTCTTTGTTTCTGGCCATTTGAGCCTGTAATCAAACCCCAAATGCTGACTCTCCAGATAATTTCAACTAATTTGTAGCACAAACGGTTCTGACGCTACAAACAAAGAGGTTGTCACGTCAACGGTCCCGACTTCAGACGAGTCCCCGACACTTGTAAGTCATAGAGCAACACGAAGAACACCGTTGTGGTCGTGAGAGTCTATCCTTTCCATAACATATGGTTATAGTTTGTGTGTCAAACCGTTCGGATGCTAAATAAGTTGGTGATTTTCGGGATTTCTAATGGTCTCACCTCTCTACCTCTGCCACATTTCAACGCAGATGCGAAACGACACTAGTGAATGCAGTGGATTGATACTGAAACTCGACACTAGTGAATGCAGTGGATTGATACTGAAACGCGACACTAGCGAATGCAGTGGATTGATACTGAAACTCGACACTAGTGAATGCAGTGGATTAATACTGAAACGCGACACTAGTGAATGCAGTGGATTGATACTGAAACGCGGCACTAGCGAATGCAGTGATTGATACTGAAACCTTCGACACTAGTGAATGCAGTGGTTGATACTGAAACGCGACACTAGTGAATGCAGTGGATTGATACTGAAACGCGACACTAGTGAATGCAGTGGATTGATACTGAACGCGACACTAGTGAATGCAGTGGATTGATACTGAAACGCGACACTAGTGAATGCAGTGGATTGATACTGAAACTGACACTAGTGAATGCAGTGGATTGATACTGAAACGCGACACCAGTGAATGCAGTAGTTGATACTGAAACGCTGACACTAGTGAATGCAGTGGATTGATACTGAAACGCAACACTAGTGAATGCAGTGGATTGATACTGAAACGCGACACTAGTGAATGCAGTGGATTGATACTGAAACGTGACACTAGTGAATGCAGTGGATTGATACTGAAACGCCGATACTAGTGAATGCAGTGGATTGATACTGAAATGCGACACTAGTGAATGCAGTGGATTGATACTGAAATGCGACACTAGTGAATGCAGTGGATTGATACTGAAACGCGACACTAGTGAATGCAGTGGATTGATACTGAAATGCGACACTAGTGAATGCAGTGGATTGATACTGAAACTGCGACACTAGAGAATGCAGTGGATTGATACTGAAACGCGACACTAGCGAATGCAGTGGATTGATACTGAAACGCTGCACTAGCGAATGCAGTGGATTGATACTGAAACGCGACACTAGCGAATGCAGTGGATTGATACTGAAAACGCGACACTAGTGAATGCAGTGGATTGATACTGAAACGCGACACTAGTGAATGCAGTGGATTGATACTGAAAACGCGACACTAGTGAATGCAGTGGATTGATACTGAAACGCGACACTAGTGAATGCAGTGGATTGATACTGAAACGCGACACTAGTGAATGCCGTGGATTGATACTGAAACGCGACACTATGAATGCAGTGCATTGATACTGGCGACACTCGTGAATACAGTGGATTGATACTGAAGCGACACTAGCGAATGCAGTGGATTGATACTGAAACGCGACACTAGTGAATGCAGTGGATTGATACTGAAACGCGACACTAGTGAATGCAGTGGATTGATACTGAAACGTGACACTAGTGAATGCAGTGGATTAATACTGAAACGTGACACTAGTGAATGCAGTGGATTGATACTGAAACGTGACACTAGCGAATGCAGTGGATTGATACTGAAACGCGACACTAGCGAATGCAGTGGATTGATACTGAAACGCGACACTAGTGAATGCAGTGGATTGATACTGAAACGCGACACTAGTGAATGCAGTGGATTGATACTGAAACGCGACACTAGTGAATGCAGTGGATTGATACTGAAACGCGACACTAGTGAATGCAGTGGATTGATACTGAAACGCGACACTAGGGAATGCAGTGGATTGATACTGAAACGCGACACTAGTGAAATGCAGGGATTGATACTGAAAACGCGACACTAGCGAATGCAGTGGATTGATACTGAAACGCGACACTAGTGAATGCAGTGGATTGATACTGAAACTCGACACTAGGGAATGCAGTGGATTGATACTGAAACGCAACACTAGTGAATGCAGTGGATTGATACTGAAACGCAACACTAGTGAATGCAGTGGATTGATACTGAAATGCGACACTAGTGAATGCAGTGGATTGATACTGAAACGCGACACTAGTGAATGCAGTGGATTGATACTGAACGCGACACTAGCGAATGCAGTGGATTGATACTGAAACGCGACACTAGTGAATGCAGTGGATTGATACTGAAACGCGACACTAGTGAATGCAGTGGATTGATACTGAAAGCGACACTAGTGAATGCAGTGGATTGATACTGAAACGCGACACTAGTGAATGCAGTGGATTGATACTGAAACGCGACACTAGTGAATGCAGTGCATTGATACGCATCAATGCAATAAAAACATCTCTAAGTTAAACTGTCGGATTTTTGAAGGGGAATCTTTTTTGTTATGCAACTTATATTGACGCACCGGTGGGTCTAGGGGGTTAATACTTGTTGAAAGCACTAGAATACTTGTTTGAAAGCACTAGAACACTTGTTGAAAGCACTAGAACACTTGTTGAAAGCACTAGAACACTTGTTGAAAGCACTAGAACACTTGTTGAAAGCACTAGAACACTTGTTGAAAGCACTAGAACACTTGTTGAAAGCACTAGAACACTTGTTTGAAAGCACTAGAACACTTGTTTGAAAGCACTAGAACACTTGTTTGAAAGCACTAGAACACTTGTTGAAAGCACTAGAACACTTGTTGAAAGCACTAGAACACTTGTTGAAAGCACTAGAATACTTGTTGAAAGCACTAGAACACTTGTTGAAAGCACTAGAATACTTGCTGAAAGCACTAGAACACTTGTTGAAAGCACTAGAATACTTGCTGAAAGCACTAGAACACTTGGAAAGCACTAGAACACTTGTTGAAAGCACTAGAATACTTGCTGAAAGCACTAGAATACTTGCTGAAAGCACTAGAATACTTGTTTGAAAGCACTAGAATACTTGTTGAAAGCACTAAAATACTTGTTGAAAGCACTAGAACACTTGTTGAAAGCACTAGAACACTTGTTGAAAGCACTAGAATACTTGTTTGAAAGCACTAGAATACTTGTTGAAAGCACTAGAACACTTGTTGAAAGCACTAGAACACTTGCTGAAAGCACTAGAATACTTGTTGAAAGCACTAGAACACTTGTTGAAAGCACTAGAACACTTGTTGAAAGCACTAGAATACTTGTTGAAAGCACTAGAATACTTGTTTGAAAGCACTAGAACACTTGTTGAAAGCACTAGAACACTTGTTGAAAGCACTAGAACACTTGTTGAAAGCACTAGAACACTTGTTGAAAGCACTAGAACACTTGTTGAAAGCACTAGAACACTTGTTGAAAGCACTAGAATACTTGTTGAAAGCACTAGAATACTTGTTTGAAAGCACTAGAATACTTGTTGAAAGCACTAAAATACTGACCCAGAAAGCACCAGAATATTTATGGTGCCACTCTCTCGAACGTGGTCCTTCGAGCCGGATAACAGATGCTGAGATTGAGCCAAGGGGACACCTGGATCTCCCAAGCTACCCAGCTCATCACACATCAACCTCTTAATTTCCTGTTTATGATTAGCATCTCATAAATAGTATCCTTTGTCTGTACGCTGCGATCACCGGCCTTTCAGAAGCTACGCTGAAATAGAGCTGTCCATTCATACGATAAGTAACCAATATAATTATGTAGAATTGTCCTTCGAGTACATTTGCGTCGTGCGGCTCACACGTGCAAACACTCCGGTAAAAGTGTATCTCGCTTCCTACGATGAAAGTAGCAAATATAATTACGGCAATTCACGGAGAAGATTACGAGAACACTCGTTGGAGGACACAAGTCTGAGTGCCTGGTGTCATAAACGTGTGCTGTCTGAGGAGGACAGCAACAACTACACAGTTCCTCCTACTGTTCAGGAGAAGTGGTGTTACCAGGTGAAACTGAATCAAAATGAATTACCTTATTTTAACTGATAGGTTGACTGAGAACATTTACAGAAACAGGAAGTGTGTTAAATGTTGTGTAACGTGCACCAAAATGGCCCCTGGTAAGTAAGTACACGCTGTGTTACACCCTGTATAAAAGTTACCTCTCTAAAGACCCTCTCTAAGGTCTCTGTGTAAGGTACCTCTAAAGACCCTCTCTAAGGTCTCTGTGTAAGGTCCCTCTCTAAGGTAAAGGGGCGGCAGGGTAGCCTAGTGGTTAGAGCGCTAGACTAGTAACCGGAAGGTTGCAAGTTCAAACCCCGAGCCGACAAGGTACAAATCTGTCGTTCTGCCCCTGAACAGGCAGTTAAACCACTGTCCTTAGGCAGTCATTGAAAATAAGAATTTGTTCTTAACTGACTTGCCTGGTTAAATAAAGGTAAAATAAATAAAAATAAAAGACCCTCTCTAAGGTCCCTCTCTAAAGACCCTAGGTACCTCTCTAATGGTCACTCTCTAAAACCCTCTCGAGTCTCTGTGTAAGGTCCCTCTCTAAGGTCTCTGTGTAAGGTCTAAAGACCTACCGACAAGGTTATTCCTCTACTGACAACATGGTTATTACCTGTCCTACCAACATGGATATTACCTGTCCTACCAACATGGATATTACCTGTCCTACCAACAGGGTTATTACCTGTAGCAGTCCAAGGCTACCAACATGGTTATTACCTGTAGGAGTCCAGGGCTACCAACAGGGTTATTACCTGTAGGAGTCCAGGGCTACCGACATGGATATTACCTGTCCTACCAACATGGTTATTACCTGTAGGAGTCCAGGGCTACCGACATGGTTATTACCTGTCCTACCAACATGGTTATTACCTGTAGGAGTCCAGGGCTACCGACATGGTTATTACCTGTCCTACCAACATGGTTATTACCTGTAGGAGTCTAGGGCTACCGACATGGTTATTACCTGTCCTACCAACATGGTTATTACCTGTAGGAGTCCAGGGCTACATCAGACTCTTTCTCGGGCTCTGCCAGTCCTATGTTAACCATCCCTCTGGATTTGGGACAATACTTCAGGATGGTAAACGGCACTGAGAAATGGTTCTGGATCTGAAACACAAAACCAGGTGAAAAACAGTCAGTTAAGGGCGACATCATCCTTCTTTGACTCAATAGAAACAAAAACACTTAATTTACTGTAATTGAAAAGTGCTGAATAAATCAAATGTATTTTAATATCAGCTGCGTTAATGTTGCAAGTCCACAAGACTTGTTACTCTCTACTGAAAGCTGTTGAGTGTCTATAGCCTACAGGAGGACAGCTCCATAGAGAGTGATAGAGGACAGTTCCATAGAGAGTGATAGAGGACAGTTCCATAGAGAGTGATAGAGGACAGTTCCATAGAGAGTGATAGACACAGTTCCATAGAGAGTGATAGAGGACAGTTCCATAGAGAGTGATAGAGACAGCTCCATAGAGAGTGATAGAGGACAGTTCCATAGAGAGTGATAGTGGTCCTTCTGTAGCTCAGTTGGTAGAGCATAGCGTTTGTAACGCCAGGGTAGTGGGTTCGATCCCCGGGACCACCCATACGTAGAATGTATGCACACATGACTGTAAGTCGCTTTGGATAAAAGCGTCTGCTAAATGGCATATATTATTATTTATATTATTATTATTGATAGAGGACAGTTCCATAGAGAGTGATAGAGGACAGCTCCATAGAGAGTGATAGAGGACAGTTCCATAGAGAGTGATAGAGGACAGTTCCATAGAGAGTGATAGAGGACAGCTCCATAGAGAGTGATAGAGGACAGCTCCATAGAGAGTGATAGAGGACAGCTCCATAGAGAGTGATAGAGGACAGTTCCATAGAGAGTGATAGAGGACAGCTCCATAGAGAGTGATAGAGGACAGCTCCATAGAGAGTGATAGAGGACAGCTCCATAGAGAGTGATGGAGGACAGCTCCATAGAGAGTGATGGAGGACAGTTCCATAGAGAGAGTGATGGAGGACAGCTCCATAGAGAGAGTGATGGAGGACAGCTCCATAGAGAGAGAGTGATGGAGGACAGCTCCATAGAGAGAGAGAGTGATAGAGGACAGCTCCATCGAGAGTGATAGAGGACAGCTCCATAGAGAGTGATGGAGGACAGTTCCATAGAGAGAGTGAGGGAGGACAGCTCCATAGAGAGAGAGTGATGGAGGACAGCTCCATAGAGAGAGTGATGGAGGACAGCTCCATAGAGAGTGAGTGACGGAGGACAGCTCCATAGAGAGTGAGTGACGGAGGACAGCTCCATAGAGAGTGAGTGACGGAGGACAGCTCCATAGAGAGTGAGTGACGGAGGACAGCTCCATAGAGAGTGAGTGACGGAGGACAGCTCCATAGAGAGTGAGGACGGAGGACAGCTCCATAGAGAGAGATGGAGGACAGCTCCATAGAGAGAGTGATGGTGGACAGCTCCATAGAGAGAGAGTGAGTGATGGAGGACAATTCCATAGAGAGTGAGTGAGTGATGGAGGACAATTCCATAGAGAGTGAGTGAGTGATGGGGACAGCTCCATAGAGACTAATGGGGACAGCTCCATAGAGACTAATGGGGGACAGCTCCATAGAGAGTAATGGGGACAGCTCCATAGAGAGTGAGTGATGGAGGACAGCTCCATAGAGAGTAATGGAGGACAGCTCCATAGAGAGTAATGGAGGACAGCTCCATAGAGAGTAATGGAGGATAGCTCCATAGAGTATGGAGGACAGCTCCATAGAGAGTAATGGAGGATAGCTCCATAGAGAGTGAGTGATAAAGGACAGCTCCATAGAGAGTAATGGAGGATAGCTCCATAGAGAGTGAGTGATTGAGGACAGCTCCATAGAGAGTGAGTGACGGAGGACAGCTCCATAGAGAGTGAGTGACGGAGGACAGGTCCATAGAGAGTGAGTGACGGAGGACAGCTCCATAGAGAGTGAGTGACGGGGACAGCTCCATAGAGAGAGAGTGATAAGGACAGCTCCATAGAGAGTGATAGAGGACAGCTCCATAGAGAGTGATAGAGGACAGCTCCATAGAGAGTGATAGAGGACAGCTCCATAGAGAGTGATAGAGGACAGCTCCATAGAGAGTGATAGAGGACTGCTCCATAGAGAGTGATAGAGGACAGCTCCATAGAGAGTGATGGAGGACAGCTCCATAGAGAGAGATGGAGGACAGCTCCATAGAGAGAGATGAAGGACAGCTCCATAGAGAGTGATAGAGGACAGCTCCATAGAGAGTGATAGAGGACAGCTCCATAGAGAGTGATGGAGGACAGCTCCATAGAGAGTGATAGAGGACAGCTCCATAGAGAGTGATAGAGGACAGCTCCATAGAGAGTGATAGAGGACAGCTCCATAGAGAGTGATAGAGGACAGCTCCATAGAAGTGATAGAGGACAGCTCCATAGAGAGAGAGTGATAGAGGACAGCTCCATAGAGAGAGTGATAGAGGACAGCTCCATAGAGAGAGGATAGAGGACAGCTCCATAGAGAGAGAGTGATAGAGGACAGCTCCATAGAGAGTGATAGAGGACAGCTCCATAGAGAGTGATAGAGGACAGCTCCATAGAGAGTGATAGAGGACAGCTCCATAGAGAGTGATAGAGGACAGCTCCATAGAGAGTGATAGAGGACAGCTCCATAGAGAGTGATGGAGGACAGCTCCATAGAGAGTGATAGAGGACAGCTCCATAGAGAGTGATAGAGCACAGCTCCATAGAGAGTGATGGAGGACAGCTCCATAGAGAGAGTGATGGAGGACAGCTCCATAGAGAGAGTGATGGAGGACAGCTCCATAGAGAGAGTGATGGAGGACAGCTCCATAGAGAGTGATAGAGGACAGCTCCATAGAGAGTGATAGAGGACAGCTCCATAGAGAGTGATAGAGGACAGCTCCATAGAGAGAGTGATAGAGGACAGCTCCATAGAGAGTGATGGAGGACAGCTCCATAGAGAGTGATAGAGGACAGCTCCATAGAGAGTGATAGAGGACAGCTCCATAGAGAGTGATAGAGGACAGCTCCATAGAGAGTGATAGAGGACAGCTCCATAGAGAGAGTGATGGAGGACAGCTCCATAGAGAGTGATAGAGGACAGCTCCACAGAGAGTGATAGAGGACAGCTCCATAGAGAGTGATAGAGGACAGCTCCACAGTGATTTACTGACCTGTAGCGGAGAACGGATGGTGATGACCTTGTTTCCTTCCGAGGCGTCAGTCTGTACCAAGACAGACACGTTCTCCTGCAGCAGGGGATCTCTCACGTTATACAGCCTCCTGCCCGGCTGATCCACCGTCATGTTGGAGATCTCACTGTAACCTGTCGGAGCTGTGGAGGAGACAGACCAGAGGACATTGTTCCAGCTAGAGAGTTGGACTAGTAACCAGCAGGTAGTCTAGTGGTTAGAGAGTTGGACTAGTAACCAGCAGGTAGACCTGTCGGAGCTGTGGAGGAGACAGACCAGAGGACATTGTTCCAGCTAGAGAGTTGGGCTAGTAACCAGCAGGTAGACCTGTCGGAGCTGTGGAGGAGACAGACCAGAGGACATTGTTCCAGCTAGAGAGTTGGGCTAGTAACCAGCAGGTAGACCTGTCGGAGCTGTGGAGGAGACAGACCAGAGGACATTGTTCCAGCTAGAGAGTTGGACTAGTAACCAGCAGGTAGACCTGTCGGAGCTGTGGAGGAGACAGACCAGAGGACATTGTTCCAGCTAGAGAGTTGGGCTAGTAACCAGCAGGTAGACCTGTCGGAGCTGTGGAGGAGACAGACCAGAGGACATTGTTCCAGCTAGAGAGTTGGACTAGTAACCAGCAGGTAGACCTGTCGGAGCTGTGGAGGAGACAGACCAGAGGACATTGTTCCAGCTAGAGAGTTGGGCTAGTAACCAGCAGGTAGACTAGTGGTTAGAGCGTTGGACTAGTAACCAGCAGGTAGACCTGTCGGAGCTGTGGAGGAGACAGACCAGAGGACATTGTTCCAGCTAGAGAGTTGGGCTAGTAACCAGCAGGTAGACCTGTCGGAGCTGTGGAGGAGACAGACCAGAGGACATTGTTCCAGCTAGAGAGTTGGGCTAGTAACCAGCAGGTAGACCTGTCGGAGCTGTGGAGGAGACAGACCAGAGGACATTGTTCCAGCTAGAGAGTTGGACTAGTAACCAGCAGGTAGACCTGTCGGAGCTGTGGAGGAGACAGACCAGAGGACATTGTTCCAGCTAGAGAGTTGGGCTAGTAACCAGCAGGTAGACCTGTCGGAGCTGTGGAGGAGACAGACCAGAGGACATTGTTCCAGCTAGAGAGTTGGGCTAGTAACCAGCAGGTAGACCTGTCGGAGCTGTGGAGGAGACAGACCAGAGGACATTGTTCCAGCTAGAGAGTTGGACTAGTAACCAGCAGGTAGACCTGTCGGAGCTGTGGAGGAGACAGACCAGTGGACATTGTTCCAGCTAGAGAGTTGGGCTAGTAACCAGCAGGTAGACCTGTAGGAGCTGTGGAGGAGACAGACCAGTGGACATTGTTCCAGCTAGAGAGTTGGGCTAGTAACCAGCAGGTAGACCTGTCGGAGCTGTGGAGGAGACAGACCAGAGGACATTGTTCCAGCTAGAGAGTTGGGCTAGTAACCAGCAGGTAGACCTGTCGGAGCTGTGGAGGAGACAGACCAGAGGACATTGTTCCAGCTAGAGAGTTGGGCTAGTAACCAGCAGGTAGACCTGTCGGAGCTGTGGAGGAGACAGACCAGAGGACATTGTTCCAGCTAGAGAGTTGGGCTAGTAACCAGCAGGTAGACCTGTCGGAGCTGTGGAGAGAGACAGACCAGAGGACATTGTTCCAGCTAGAGACTAGTAACCAGCAGGTAGACCTGTAGGAGCTGTGGAGGAGACAGACCAGAGGACATTGTTCCAGCTAGAGAGTTGGGCTAGTAACCAGCAGGTAGACCTGTAGGAGCTGTGGAGGAGACAGACCAGAGGACATTGTTCCAGCTAGAGAGTTGGGCTAGTAACCAGCAGGTAGACCTGTCGGAGCTGTGGAGGAGACAGACCAGAGGACATTGTTCCAGCTAGAGAGTTGGACTAGTAACCAGCAGGTAGACCTGTCGGAGCTGTGGAGGAGACAGACCAGAGGACATTGTTCCAGCTAGAGAGTTGGGCTAGTAACCAGCAGGTAGACCTGTCGGAGCTGTGGAGGAGACAGACCAGAGGACATTGTTCCAGCTAGAGAGTTGGGCTAGTAACCAGCAGGTAGACCTGTCGGAGCTGTGGAGGAGACAGACCAGAGGACATTGTTCCAGCTAGAGAGTTGGGCTAGTAACCAGCAGGTAGACCTGTCGGAGCTGTGGAGGAGACAGACCAGAGGACATTGTTCCAGCTAGAGAGTTGGGCTAGTAACCAGCAGGTAGTCTAGTGGTTAGAGCGTTGGACTAGTAACCAGCAGGTAGTCTAGTGGTTAGAGTGTTGGGCCAGTAACCAGCAGGTAGACCTGTAGGAGCTGTGGAGGAGACAGACCAGAGGACATTGTTCCAGCTAGAGAGTTGGGCTAGTAACCAGCAGGTAGACCTGTAGGAGCTGTGGAGGAGACAGACCAGAGGACATTGTTCCAGCTAGAGAGTTGGGCTAGTAACCAGCAGGTAGACCTGTCGGAGCTGTGGAGGAGACAGACCAGAGGACATTGTTCCAGCTAGAGAGTTGGACTAGTAACCAGCAGGTAGACCTGTCGGAGCTGTGGAGGAGACAGACCAGAGGACATTGTTCCAGCTAGAGAGTTGGGCTAGTGCAACCAGCAGGTAGACCTGTCGGAGCTGTGGAGGAGACAGACCAGAGGACATTGTTCCAGCTAGAGAGTTGGGCTAGTAACCAGCAGGTAGACCTGTCGGAGCTGTGGAGGAGACAGACCAGAGGACATTGTTCCAGCTAGAGAGTTGGGCTAGTAACCAGCAGGTAGACCTGTCGGAGCTGTGGAGGAGACAGACCAGAGGACATTGTTCCAGCTAGAGAGTTGGGCTAGTAACCAGCAGGTAGTCTAGTGGTTAGAGCGTTGGACTAGTAACCAGCAGGTAGTCTAGTGGTTAGAGTGTTGGGCCAGTAACCAGCAGGTAGACCTGTAGGAGCTGTGGAGGAGACAGACAAGAGGACATTGTTCCAGCTAGAGAGTTGGGCTAGTAACCAGCAGGTAGACTAGTGGTTAGAGCGTTGGACTAGTAACCAGCAGGTAGACCTGTCGGAGCTGTGGAGGAGACAGACCAGAGGACATTGTTCCAGCTAGAGAGTTGGGCTAGTAACCAGCAGGTAGACTAGTGGTTAGAGAGTTGGACTAGTAACCAGCAGGTAGACTAGTGGTTAGAGAGTTGGACTAGTAACCAGCAGGTAGACTAGTGGTTAGAGTGTTGGACTAGTAACCAGCAGGTAGTCTAGTGGTTAGAGAGTTGGACTAGTAACCAGCAGGTAGTCTAGTGGTTAGAGAGTTGGACTAGTAACCAGCAGGTAGACCTGTCGGAGCTGTGGAGGAGACAGACCAGTGGACATTGTTCCAGCTAGAGAGTTGGGCTAGTAACCAGCAGGTAGACTAGTGGTTAGAGAGTTGGACTAGTAACCAGCAGGTAGACTAGTGGTTAGAGAGTTGGACTAGTAACCAGCAGGTAGACCTGTCGGAGCTGTGGAGGAGACAGACCAGTGGACATCGTTCCAGCTAGAGAGTTGGGCTAGTAACCAGCAGGTAGTCTAGTGGTTAGAGAGTTGGACTAGTAACCAGCAGGTAGACTAGTGGTTAGAGAGTTGGACTAGTAACCAGCAGGTAGACCTGTCGGAGCTGTGGAGAGACAGACCAGTGGACATCGTTCCAGCTAGAGAGTTGGGCTAGTAACCAGCAGGTAGTCTAGTGGTTAGAGAGTTGGACTAGTAACCAGCAGGTAGACTAGTGGTAAGAGAGTTGGGCTAGTAACCAGCAGGTAGACCTGTCGGAGCTGTGGAGGAGACAGACCAGTGGACATTGTTCCAGCGACTGACTCTTGTCTATTATCCAATGGCAGAGGAATAACATTTTTTTTAAATCCCATGCCGAGCTGTTCGGTTCAAATCCCGTTCAAACACAGACAAAAGGAACTATGCCCTACCCTTTAGTGCAGGACTAGAAACAGAGACATACATCTCATGTAAAAGAAGACGAACCAGGAGAGACCACATCAAGCAACATGTACAGTACTACTATGGAGGTGGCAGGTTAGAGAGTTGGACTAGTAACCAGCAGGTAGACTAGTGGTTAGAGAGTTGGACTAGTAACCAGCAGGTAGACTAGTGGTAAGAGAGTTGGACTAGTAACCAGCAGGTAGCCTAGTGGTTAGAGTGTTGGACTAGTAACCAGCAGGTAGACTAGTGGTTAGAGAGTTGGACTAGTAACCAGCAGGTAGACTAGTGGTAAGAGAGTTGGACTAGTAACCAGCAGGTAGACTAGTGGTAAGAGAGTTGGACTAGTAACCAGCAGGTAGACTAGTGGTTAGAGAGTTGGACTAGTAACCAGCAGGTAGACTAGTGGTAAGAGAGTTGGACTAGTAACCAGCAGGTAGCCTAGTGGTTAGAGTGTTGGACTAGTAACCAGCAGGTAGACTAGTGGTTAGAGAGTTGGACTAGTAACCAGCAGGTAGACTAGTGGTAAGAGAGTTGGACTAGTAACCAGCAGGTAGACTAGTGGTAAGAGAGTTGGACTAGTAACCAGCAGGTAGACTAGTGGTTAGAGAGTTGGACTAGTAACCAGCAGGTAGACTAGTGGTTAGAGTGTTGGACTAGTAACCAGCAGGTAGTGGTTAGAGCGTTGGACTAGTAACCAGCAGGTAGCCTAGTGGTAAGAGAGTTGGACTAGTAACCAGCAGGTAGTGGTTAGAGTGTTGGGCCAGTAACCAGCAGGTAGCCTAGTGGTAAGAGAGTTGGACTAGTAACCAGCAGGTAGACTAGTGGTAAGAGAGTTGGACTAGTAACCAGCAGGTAGACTAGTGGTTAGAGCGTTGGACTAGTAACCAGCAGGTAGACTAGAGGTAAGAGAGTTGGACTAGTAACCAGCAGGTAGACTAGTGGTTAGAGCGTTGGACTAGTAACCAGCAGGTAGTCTAGTGGTTAGAGAGTTGGACTAGTAACCAGCAGGTAGACTAGTGGTTAGAGAGTTGGACTAGTAACCAGCAGGTAGACTAGTGGTTAGAGGAGTTGGACTAGTAACCAGCAGGTAGACTAGTGGTTAGAGCGTTGGACTAGTAACCAGCAGGTAGACTAGTGGTAAGAGAGTTGGACTAGTAACCAGCAGGTAGACTAGTGGTTAGAGAGTTGGACTAGTAACCAGCAGGTAGTCTAGTGGTTAGAGAGTTGGACTAGTAACCAGCAGGTAGACTAGTGGTTAGAGAGTTGGACTAGTAACCAGCAGGTAGACTAGTGGTTAGAGAGTTGGACTAGTAACCAGCAGGTAGACTAGTGGTTAGAGCGTTGGACTAGTAACCAGCAGGTAGACTAGTGGTAAGAGAGTTGGACTAGTAACCAGCAGGTAGTCTAGTGGTTAGAGAGTTGGACTAGTAACCAGCAGGTAGACTAGTGGTTAGAGAGTTGGACTAGTAACCAGCAGGTAGACTAGTGGTTAGAGAGTTGGACTAGTAACCAGCAGGTAGACTAGTGGTTAGAGCGTTGGACTAGTAACCAGCAGGTAGACTAGTGGTAAGAGAGTTGGACTAGTAACCAGCAGGTAGACTAGTGGTTAGAGAGTTGTACTAGTAACCAGCAGGTAGTCTAGTGGTTAGAGAGTTGGACTAGTAACCAGCAGGTAGACTAGTGGTTAGAGAGTTGGACTAGTAACCAGCAGGTAGACTGAGTGGTTAGAGAGTTGGACTAGTAACCAGCAGGTAGACTAGTGGTTAGAGCGTTGGACTAGTAACCAGCAGGTAGACTAGTGGTAAGAGAGTTGGACTAGTAACCAGCAGGTAGACTAGTGGTTAGAGAGTTGGACTAGTAACCAGCAGGTAGTCTAGTGGTTAGAGAGTTGGACTAGTAACCAGCAGGTAGACTAGTGGTTAGAGCGTTGGACTAGTAACCAGCAGGTAGACTAGTGGTAAGAGAGTTGGACTAGTAACCAGCAGGTAGACTAGTGGTTAGAGCGTTGGACTAGTAACCAGCAGGTAGTCTAGTGGTTAGAGAGTTGGACTAGTAACCAGCAGGTAGCCTAGTGGTTAGAGAGTTGGACTAGTAACCAGCAGGTAGACCTGTCGGAGCTGTGGAGGAGACAGACCAGTGGACATTGTTCCAGCGACTGACTCTTATCTATTATCCAATGGCAGAGGAATAACATTTTTTAAAAATCCCATGCCGAGCTGTTCGGTTCAAATCCCGTTCAAACACAGACAAAAGGAACTATGCCCTACCCTTTAGTGCAGGACTAGAAACAGAGACATACATCTAATGTAAAAAAAGAAGCCGAACCAGGAGAGACCACATCAAGCAACATGTACAGACCCTATATGGAGGTGGCAGGTAGTGGTTAGAGTGTTGGACTAGTAACCAGCAGGTAGACTAGTGGTTAGAGAGTTGGACTAGTAACCAGCAGGTAGACTAGTGGTAAGAGTGTTGGACTAGTAACCAGCAGGTAGTGGTTAGAGCGTTGGACTAGTAACCAGCAGGTAGCCTAGTGGTAAGAGAGTTGGACTAGTAACCAGCAGGTAGTGGTTAGAGTGTTGGGCCAGTAACCAGCAGGTAGCCTAGTGGTTAGAGTGTTGGACTAGTAACCAGCAGGTAGACTAGTGGTAAGAGTTGACTAGTAACCAGCAGGTAGACTAGTGGTTAGAGTGTTGGACTAGTAACCAGCAGGTAGACTAGTGGTAAGAGTGTTGGACTAGTAACCAGCAGGTAGTGGTTAGAGCGTTGGACTAGTAACCAGCAGGTAGCCTAGTGGTAAGAGAGTTGGACTAGTAACCAGCAGGTAGTGGTTAGAGTGTTGGGCCAGTAACCAGCAGGTAGCCTAGTGGTTAGAGTGTTGGACTAGTAACCAGCAGGTAGACTAGTGGTAAGAGAGTTGGGACTAGGCAACCAGCAGGTAGACTAGTGGTTAGAGTGTTGGACTAGTAACCAGCAGGTAGACTAGTGGTTAGAGTGTTGGACTAGTAACCAGCAGGTAGTGGTTAGAGCGTTGGACTAGTAAATCAGCAGGTAGCCTAGTGGTAAGAGAGTTGGACTAGTAACCAGCAGGTAGTGGTTAGAGAGTTGGACTAGTAACCAGCAGGTAGACTAGTGGTAAGAGAGTTGGGACTAGCAACCAGCAGGTAGACTAGTGGTTAGAGAGTTGGACTAGTAAAACCAGCAGGTAGACTAGTGGTTAGAGAGTTGACTAGTAACCAGCAGGTAGTGGTTAGAGAGTTGGACTAGTAACCAGCAGGTAGTGGTTAGAGAGTTGGACTAGTAACCAGCAGGTAGCCTAGTGGTTAGAGAGTTGGACTAGTAACCAGCAGGTAGCCTAGTGGTAAGAGAGTTGGACAAGTAACCAGCAGGTAGACTAGTGGTAAGAGAGTTGGACTAGTAACCAGCAGGAGTGTGGTTAGAGTGTTGGGCCAGTAACCAGCAGGTAGCGTTGGACTAGTAACCAGCAGGTAGCCTAGTGGTTAGAGCGTTGGACTAGTAACCAGCAGGTAGACTAGTGGTTGAAGTGTTGGACTAGCAACCAGCAGGTAGACTAGCGGTTAGAGCGTTGGACTAGTAACCAGCAGGTAGTCTAGTGGTTAGAGCGTTGGACTAGTAACCAGCAGGTAGCCTAGTGGTTAAAGAGTTGGACTAGTAACCAGCAGGTAGCCTAGTGGTTAGAGCGTTGGGCCAGTAACCAGCAGGTAGCCTAGTGGTTAGAGTGTTGGACTAGTAACCAGCAGGTAGCCTAGTGGTTAGAGTGTTGGACTAGTAACCAGCAGGTAGACTAGTGGTTAGAGAGTTGGACTAGTAACCAGCAGGTAGACTAGTGGTTAGAGCGTTGGACTAGTAACCAGCAGGTAGACTAGTGGTAAGAGAGTTGGACTAGTAACCAGCAGGTAGACTAGTGGTTAGAGAGTTGTACTAGTAACCAGCAGGTAGTCTAGTGGTTAGAGAGTTGGACTAGTAACCAGCAGGTAGACTAGTGGTTAGAGAGTTGGACTAGTAACCAGCAGGTAGACTAGTGGTTAGAGAGTTGGACTAGTAACCAGCAGGTAGACTAGTGGTTAGAGCGTTGGACTAGTAACCAGCAGGTAGACTAGTGGTAAGAGAGTTGGACTAGTAACCAGCAGGTAGACTAGTGGTTAGAGAGTTGGACTAGTAACCAGCAGGTAGTCTAGTGGTTAGAGAGTTGGACTAGTAACCAGCAGGTAGACTAGTGGTTAGAGCGTTGGACTAGTAACCAGCAGGTAGACTAGTGGTAAGAGAGTTGGACTAGTAACCAGCAGGTAGACTAGTGGTTAGAGCGTTGGACTAGTAACCAGCAGGTAGTCTAGTGGTTAGAGAGTTGGACTAGTAACCAGCAGGTAGCCTAGTGGTTAGAGAGTTGGACTAGTAACCAGCAGGTAGACCTGTCGGAGCTGTGGAGGAGACAGACCAGTGGACATTGTTCCAGCGACTGACTCTTATCTATTATCCAATGGCAGAGGAATAACATTTTTTAAAAATCCCATGCCGAGCTGTTCGGTTCAAATCCCGTTCAAACACAGACAAAAGGAACTATGCCCTACCCTTTAGTGCAGGACTAGAAACAGAGACATACATCTAATGTAAAAGAAGCCGAACCAGGAGAGACCACATCAAGCAACATGTACAGACCCTATATGGAGGTGGCAGGTAGTGGTTAGAGTGTTGGACTAGTAACCAGCAGGTAGACTAGTGGTTAGAAGTTGGACTAGTAACCAGCAGGTAGACTAGTGGTAAGAGTGTTGGACTAGTAACCAGCAGGTAGTGGTTAGAGCGTTGGACTAGTAACCAGCAGGTAGCCTAGTGGTAAGAGAGTTGGACTAGTAACCAGCAGGTAGTGGTTAGAGTGTTGGGCCAGTAACCAGCAGGTAGCCTAGTGGTTAGAGTGTTGGACTAGTAACCAGCAGGTAGACTAGTGGTAGAGAGTTGGACTAGTAACCAGCAGGTAGACTAGTGGTTAGAGTGTTGGACTAGTAACCAGCAGGTAGACTAGTGGTAAGAGTGTTGGACTAGTAACCAGCAGGTAGTGGTTAGAAAGCGTTGGACTAGTAACCAGCAGGTAGCCTAGTGGTAAGAGAGTTGGACTAGTAACCAGCAGGTAGTGGTTAGAGTGTTAGGCCAGTAACCAGCAGGTAGCCTAGTGGTTAGAGTGTTGGACTGGTAACCAGCAGGTAGACTAGTGGTAAGAGAGTTGGACTAGTAACCAGCAGGTAGACTAGTGGTTAGAGTGTTGGACTAGTAACCAGCAGGTAGACTAGTGGTTAGAGTGTTGGACTAGTAACCAGCAGGTAGTGGTTAGAGCGTTGGACTAGTAACCAGCAGGTAGCCTAGTGGTAAGAGAGTTGGACTAGTAACCAGCAGGTAGTGGTTAGAGAGTTGGGACTAGTAACCAGCAGGTAGACTAGTGGTAAGAGAGTTGGACTAGTAACCCAGGTAGACTAGTGGTTAGAGAGTTGGACTAGTAACCAGCAGGACTAGTGGTTAGAGAGTTGGACTAGTAACCAGCAGGTAGTGGTTAGAGAGTTGGGACTAGTAACCAGCAGGTAGTGGTTAAGAAAGTTGGACTAGTAACCAGCAGGTAGCCTAGTGGTTAGAGAGTTGGACTAGTAAAACAGGTAGCCTAGTGGTAAGAGAGAGTTGGACAAGTAACCAGCAGGTAGACTAGTGGTAAGAGAGTTGGACTAGTAACCAGCAGGAGTGGTTAGAGTGTTGGCCAGTAACCAGCAGGTAGCGTTGACCTAGGCACCAGCAGGTAGCCTAGTGGTTAGAGCGTTGACTAGTAAACCAGCAGGTAGACTAGTGGTTGAAGTGTTGGACTAGCAACCAGCAGGTAGACTAGCGGTTAGGAGCTTGGACTAGTAACCAGCAGGTAGTCTAGTGGTTAGAGCGTTGGGACTAGTGAACCAGCAGGTAGCCTAGTGGTTAGAGCGTTGGACTAGTAACCAGCAGGTAGCCTAGTGGTTAGAGTGTTGGACTAGTAACCTGCAGGCAGACTAGTGGTTAGAGCGTTGGACTAGCAACCAGCAGGTAGCCTAGTGGTTAGAGTGTTGGACTAGTAACCAGCAGGTAGTCTAGAAGTTAGAGCGTTGACCAGCAAACTGGCAGGCAGTCTAGTGGTTAGAGTGTTGACCAGCAAACCAGCAGGTAGACTAGTGGTTAGAGTGTTGGACTAGTAACCAGCAGGTAGCCTAGTGGTTAAAGAGTTGGACTAGCAAACTGCAGGTAGCCTAGTGGTTAGAGCGTTGGGCCAGCAAACAGCAGGTAGCCTAGTGGTTAGAGTGTTGGACTAGTAACCAGCAGGTAGCCTAGTGGTTAGAGTGTTGGACTAGTAACCAGCAGGTAGCCTAGTGGTTAGAGTGTTGGGACTAGTAACCAGCAGGTAGCCCAGTGGTTAGAGCGTTGGGTCAGTAACCAGCAGGTAGCCTAGTGGTTAGAGTGTTGCAAGTTCAAACCCCGAGCTGACAAGATAAAATCTGTCGCTCTGCCCCTGAACCCACTGTTCCCAGGCCGCCATTAAAAATAAGATTTTGTTCTTAACTGACTAGCTAAATAAAGGTACAAAAAATAAATAAAGGTCTAAATAAATATACAGTAGTCTACTTGACCGATGCTGAGGTTGAAGAGGCAGCTCTCCTGCCGCAAAGCAGACAGTTTGCCCCGTGTCGAGGTGCCCGACCCAGAGTACTCCAGGTCCACGCTCTGCCCTACCCCCACCTCGTGAGCTTGCCCCTGCCTGGGGGAGGCCACCACTCCGCAGGCTGGCACTGTGCTGCACGGGTGAGGGATGCCTAGCGATTACGGATGGTGAAGGGGCTTTCTCCTTCAGACTGTGGTCAAAGGTAGAGGCTGTGCCCTCAGAGAATGCCTGAGCAGAAATGACAGAACGGCATTGTACTGTGAATAAACTGTGCTGAAATTTTTAACATTTTTTTATTTTATTTTGTAAGCCAGCTTGTAAACAATAGGTTGGTTTGTGGGATGAATCTCGTCCTGGTTTAAAAACGGACCAATGATATTGATGTTTAGTCTAGAAATGGCGGCTTTAACTTGGGCTGGAAAAAGCGGGTCAGATGTTCACTTAGGAAGAACTGGGTGAAAAAATCAGCAGTTAGCCATCAGGAGCAATTATGCGAGTGTGTTTTCTGTCATGTATGCGTGTGTGTGTGTGTTGGTGTGTGTGTGTTGGTGTGTGTACCTTGGCCAGGTTGGTTGCTACATTGAGCCAGCTGCTGGGGGCAATGTCTTCATGGTATCTTTGGAACAGATGTTGATGGCGGTACGTGGCTCGGGAAGGGGCTCACGAAGTCATCCCAGGAACAGGGCTCTTATCCTGCCTTGAGGTTGTTCTTCATCTCTGCAGGAGGAGGAGGAGGAGGAGGCAAAGGAGGAGGAGGAGGCGGAGGAGGAGGAGGCGGAGGAGGAGGAGGCGGAGGAGGAGGCGGAGGCGGTGGAGGAAGAGGAGGAGGAGGAGGAGGCGGTGAACACAAACACTGTATTTAGAGAGATACCAATCTATAGGTCCATCCATCCATCCATCAATACGAGGTCATTGAATTAAATACAAACGTCATTGTGTTTCTGAGTTTTGCTAATCTACAGCGTAATCATGTTTATATAGGTTGAGGTTCCACTACGAGGTTGGTTAGGGTTATTCAGCATACCTCTAGGATGAGGTTCGTTACTCAGCGTACCTCTTGGTTGAGGTTCCACTATGAGGTTGGTTAGGGTTACTCAGCATACCTCTAGGATGAGGTTCCACTACGAGGTTGGTTAGGGTTATTCAGCATACCTCTAGGATGAGGTTCGTTATTCAGCATACCTCTAGGATGAGGTTCGTTACTCAGCGTACCTCTAGGATGAGGTTCGTTACTCAGCGTACCTCTTGGTTGAGGTTCCACTATGAGGTTGGTTAGGGTTACTCAGCGTACCTCTAGGTTGAGGTTCCACTACGAGGTTGGTTAGGGTTACTCAGCGTACCTCTAGAATGAGGTTCGTTACTCAGCGTACCTCTTGGTTGAGGTTCCACTACGAGGTTGGTTAGGGTTACTCAGCGTATCTCTAGGTTGAGGTTCCACTACGAGGTTGGTTAGGGTTACTCAGCGTACCTCTAGGATGATGTTTGTTACTCAGCGTACCTCTAGGATGAGGTTCGTTACTCAGCGTACCTCTTGGTTGAGGTTCCACTACGAGGTTGGTTAGGGTTACTCAGCGTACCTCTAGGTTGAGGTTACACTACAAGGTTGGTTAGGGTTATTCAGCGTACCTCTAGGTTGAGGTTCCACTACGAGGTTGGTTAGGGTTACTCAGCGTACCTCTAGGTTGAGGTTCCACTACGAGGTTGGTTAGGGTTACTCAGCGTACCTCTAGGTTGAGGTTCCACTACGAGGTTGGTTAGGGTTACTCAGCGTACCTCTAGGTTGAGGTTCCAATACGAGGTTGGTTAGGGTTACTCAGCGTACCTCCAGGTTGAGGTTCCACTACGAGGTTGGGTAGGGTTACTCAGCGTACCTCCAGAATGAGGTTCCACTATGAGGTTGGGTAGGGTTACTCAGCGTACCTCTAGGTTGAGGTTCCAATACGAGGTTGGTTAGGGTTAATCAGCGTACCTCTAGGTTGAGGTTCCACTACGAGGTTGGTTAGGTTTCCTTAGCGTACCTCTAGGTTGAGGTTCCACTACAAGGTTGGGTAGGGTTATTCAGCATACCTCGAGGTTGAGGTTCCACTACGAGGTTGGTTAGGGTTACTCAGCGTACCTCTAGGTTGAGGTTCCACTACGAGGTTGGTTAGGGTTCCTCAGCGTACCTCTAGGTTGAGGTTCCACTACGAGGTTGGTTAGGGTTACTCAGCATACCTCTAG
>NW_026283272.1:0-22500 GCF_023373465.1 Oncorhynchus keta | reverse complement strand
AAGAAGAACAGAAGAATGATAGAGAGGACATGTGATCCCATAGTTTCCATACTCTGGAATGGTGTGGTCCCTTCAGAAAGAGAGAGAGAGAAGAGAGAGAGAGAGCAGAGAGAGAGAGGGAGAGAGAGGAGGGAGTAGACGAAGAGTGAGAAGAAAGGTTAATCACGAATAGTGAAAACAAACATGCAGCCGGGGAGGCAGAAGAGAACATGGAGGCAGAGAGAGAGAGGGAGGCAGGGAGAAGAGATGCATGGAGACAGAGAGAGATACATAGAGAGAGAGAGACACACATGGAGAGAGAGAGACATGTGAGAGAGAGAGAGAGACATAGAGAGAGAGCGAGAGAGAGACATGGAGAGAGAAGAGAAAGAGAGAGACATAGAGCAGAAGAGAGAGAGATGGAGGCAGAGAGAGAGAGGGAGACAGAGAGAGAGAGAGAGAGACATAGAGCGAGAGAGAAGCGAGAAGACGAGAGACATGGAGGCAGAGAGAGAGAGAGAGGGAGCAGAGAGAGATAGAGAGAGAAAGAAAGAGAGAGAGAGAGAAGAGAAAGAGACATGGAGGCAGAGAGAGAGAGACATGGAGGCAGAGAGAGAGGCAGGCAGAGAGAGAGAGACATGGAGAGAGAGAGAGAGACATGGACATGGACATGGACATGAAGAGAGAAAAGAGAGAGAGACATGGAAGCAGAGAGGGAAAGGGAGGCAGAGAAAGAGAGAGAGAGAGAGAGAGAACATGGAGGCAGAGAGAAAGAGAGAGGGAGAGACATGGAGAGGAGAGAGACAGGGAGAGAGAGGGGGGTTTAAACCAGGACCCTGGCCTATGGCCCACAGTCAGAGGAAGAGCGGGATTGTGAAATAGGTTGTTTCGGAGGACTGCAGAGGAACAGGGGAGGGAAGGATGAGAGCAGTGCTGCTCTCTAGAGAAACCTACTGCTGTTAGTTTTATCTCTCTGCTCTATAAGCTTGCTTTTATAGGCTCAATAGCCAGTGGCACTGGCCAGGCCTGGGGAAAGAGGAGGAGGAAGGAGAGAGAGGGAGTAAGGAATGAAAGATGCATAGTCTTTTTATATCATGAATTCATTTGGTCTGCTCAGCAGTGTGTCGAATAATATTTACAACAATATCTAACTACTGTTAGAGTGGGACATAACTCAGCTCCCTCATATCCAGAAGGCTGTAAACTGCTTCCCAACTGTGTACTCTTAGCCAGCTCCTGGGACTGCATGGTGCACATTATAGTTTAATGACCTTGGCAGCGGGAGGTCGGGAGCTGTAGCGTAGCAAGCTAGCACTAAGAGGCTGAATCTAAGCAGGCTCTGACCCAGTCACTCTGTCTCTGGGTCTCTCTCGGATCTTCCAAAGATGTTTGGAGAAGGGGAGGGGGATAAGAGGAGAGAAGATGAGAGGAGGGGAGGGGGATAAGAGGAGAGAAGATGAGAGGATGAGGGGGATAAGAGGAGAGAAGATGAGAGGAGGGAGGGGGATAAGAGGAGAGAAGATGAGAGGAGGAGGAGGGGGATAAGAGGAGAGAAGATGAGAAGGAGGGAGAGGGGATAAGAGGAGAGAAGATGAGAGAGAAGGAGGCGGATAAGAGCAGAGAAGATGAGAGGAGGAGAGGAGAAGAGGGATAAAGAGGAGAAGATGAGAGGAGAGAGGAGGGGAGGGGGATAGAGAGGAGAGAGGATGGGAGGAGGAGAGAGGAGGGGGATAAGAGGAGAAGAAGATCAGAGAAGATGAGAGAGAGAGGAGGGGAGGGGGGGATAAGAGGAGAGAAGATCGGGAGGAGGAGGGGGATAAGAGCAGAGAAGATGGGAGGAGGAGAGGGGGGATAAGAGGAGTGAGAGATGAGAGGGAGGGGAGGGGGATAAGAGGAGAGAAGATGAGAGGAGGGAGGGGATAAGAGGAGAGAGAGATGAGAGGGAGGGGAGGGATAAGAGGAGAGAGAGATGAGAGGAGGAGGGGGATAAGAAGAGAAGATAGAGAGGAGGGGATGGTGGATAAGAGGGAAAGAAGATGAGAGGAGAGAGAGAGAGAGAGAGAAGATGAGAGAGGAGAGGAGGAGAGGAGGGGGATAAGAGGAGAGAAGATGAGAGGAGGAGAGGGGATAAGACGAGAGAGAGATGAGAGGAGGATGGGGATAAGAGGAGAGAAGATGAGAGGAGGAGGAGGATAAGAGGAGAGAAGATGAGAGGAGGGGATGGTGGATAAGAGGAGAGAAGATGAGAGGAGGGAGGGGGGATAAGAGGAGAGAAGATGAGAGGAGAGTATGGAGAGGGATAAGAGGAGAGAAGATGAGAGGAGAGAGGGGAGGGAGGATAAGAGGAGAGAAGATGGGAGGGGAGAGAGGGATAAGAGGAGAGAAGATGAGAAGATGAGAGGAGAGAGGAGGGAGGAGGATAAGAGGAGAGAAGATGGGAGGAGAGAGGAGGGATAATAGTAGAGAAGATGAGAGGAGGGAGGGAGGATAAGAGGAGAGAAGACGAGAGGAGGGAGGGGATAAAAGGAGAGAAGATGAGAGGAGGGAGGGGAGATAGGAGAGAAGATGAGAGGAGGGGAGGGGGATAAGAGGAGAGAAGATGAGAGGAGGGGAGGGGATAAGAGGAGAGAAGATGAGAGGAGGGAGAGGGATAAGAGGAGAGAAGATGAGAGGAGGGGAGGGGGATAAGAGGAGAGAAGATGAGAGGAGGGGATGGTGGATAAGAGGAAAGAAGATGAGAGGAGGAGAGGAGGATAAGAGGAGAGAGGATGAGAGGAGGGGATGGGGATAAGAGGAGAGAAGATGAGAGGAGGGAGGGATAAGAGGAGAAAAGATCAGAGGAGAGAGGAGGGGATAAGAGGAGAGAAGATGAGAGAGAGAGGAGGGGAGGGGGATAAGAGGAGAAGATGAGAGGAGAGAGGAGGAGAGAGGGGGATAAGAGGAGAGAAGATGAGAGGAGGAGAGGGGATAAGAGGAGAGAAGATGAGGTAGGAGGAGGGGATAAGAGGAGAGAAGATGAGAGGAGAGGAGGAGGATAAGATGAGAGAAGATGAGAGGAGGAGGGGTATGAGAGAGAGAAGATGAGAGGAGGGATGTGAGTAAGAGAAGAAGATGATGAGGAGGGGGACTAAGAGGAGAAGCATTAGATGAGTGAGGAGGATGGATACAGAAGAGAAGATGAGAGGAGTGGAGGGGATAAGAGAGAGAGAAATGATGATGGAGGAGAGAGGGATAAGAGGGAGAAGGATAAGAGACATAGAGAAGGAGGGAGGTGGGATAAGAGGATAGAAGATTGAGAGGAGGAGGGGGGATAAGACAGAGAGAAGATGAGAGGAGGGGATGGGGATAAGAGGAGAGAAGATGAGAGGAGGGGAGGGGGATAAGAGGAGAGAAGATGAGAGGAGAGGAGGAGGGAGGGATAAGAGGAGAGAAGATGAGAGGAGGGGAGGGGGATAAGATGAGAAAGATGGGAGGAGGATGGGGATAAGAGGAGCAGAAGATGAGAGGGAGGAGGATAAGAGGAGGAGAAGATGAGAGGAGGGGATGGTGGATAGAGGAGAAGATGAGAGGAGGGAGGGGATAAGATGAGAAGAGATGAGAGAGAGGGAGGAGGGGAGGGTAGATAAGAGCAGGGGAAGATGAGGAGGGAGGGAGGATAAGAGCAGAGAAGATGAAGGGAGGAGCGGGGATAAGAGGAGAAGATGAGAAGAGAGGAGGGGATAAGAGGAGAAAAGATCAGAGGAGAGAGGGGATAAGAGGAGAGAAGATGAGAGGAGGAGGGGTGATAAGAGGAGAAAGATCAGAGGAGAGGGAGGGGATAAGAGGAGAGAAGATGAGAGGAGGAGGGGGATAAGAGGAGAGAAGATGAGAGGAGGGGATAAGAGGAGGAGAAGATGAGAGGAGAGAGAGAGAGGGGATAAGGAAGGAGAAGAGGGGAGGAAGGGGATAAGGAGAAGATGAGAGGAGAGAGGAGGGGATAAGAGGAGAACATATGAAAGTAGGGGAGGGAGAAGATAGAGAGGAGAGAGGAGGGGAGGGGATAAGAGCAAGAAGATAGAGGAAGAGAGAAGGAGGAAAGGGAGGATCAAGAGGAGAAAGATGAAGAGGAGGGAGGGGATAAAACAGAAGATAAGGAAGAGGAGGAGGAGGAGGGGGATAAGAGCAGAGAAGATGAGAGGAGGGGAGGGGATAAGAGCAGAGAATATGAGAGGAGGGGATGGGGGATAAGAGCAGAAGATGAGAGGGAGAGAGGAGGGAGGGGGATAAGAGCAGAGAAGATGGAGGAGGGGATGGGGGATAAGAGGAGAGACGATGAGGAGGAGGAGGGGGATAAGAGGAGAGAAGATGAGAGGAGAAGGAGGGGAGGGGGGGATAAGAGGAGAAGATGAGAGGAGGGGAGGGGATAAGACAGAGAAGATGAGAGGAGGGGATGGGGATAAGAGGAAGAAGATGAGAGGAGGGAGAGGGGGATAAGAGGGAGAAGATGAGAGGAGAAGGAGGGGAGGGGGATAAGAGGAGAAGATGAGAGGAGGGAGGGGGGGATAAGACGAGAGAAGATGAGAGGAGGGGATGGGGATAAGGAGGAGAAGATGAGAAGGAGTGGAGGGGATTAGAGGAGAAGATGAGAGGAGGGGATAAGAGGAGAAGATAGAGAGGAGAGAGGAGGGGATAAGAGGAGAACATATGAGAAAGTAGGGGAGGGGAGAAGATGAGAGGAGAGAAGGAGGGAGGGGGATAAGAGCAGAAGATGAGAGGAGAGAGGAGGGAGGGGGATCAGAGGAGAGAAGATGAGAGGAGGGAGTGGGGATAAAGAGGAGAGAAGATGAGAGGGAGGAGGGATAGGAGGAGAAGATGGGAGAGGAGTGGAGGGGGATTAGAGGAGAGAAGATGAGAGGAGGGGGATAAGAGGAGAGAGGAGGGGATAAGGAGAACATATGAAAGTAGGGGAGGGAGAAGATGGGAGAGGAGAAGGAGGAGGGGGGATAAGGCAGCAGAAGATGGGGAGGAGAGAGGAGGAGGAAGGGGGGGATAAGAGGAGAGGAGATGAGAGGAGGGAGGGGATAAGACAGAGAAGATGAGAGTAGAGGAGGAGGGGAGGGAGGGGGATAAGAGCAGAAGATGGGGAGAGGAGGAGGGGGGATAAGAGCAGAGAATATGAGAGGAGGATGGGGGATAGAGCAGCAGAAGATGAGAGGAGGAGAGGAGGGAGGGGATAAGAGCAGAGAAGATGAGAGGAGGGGATGGGGGATAAGAGGAGAGACGATGAGAGGAGGGGAGGGGGATAAGAGGAGAGAAGATGAGAGGAGAGAAGGAGGGGAGGGGGATAAGAGGAGAGAAGATGAGAGGAGGGGAGGGGGATAAGACGAGAGAAGATGGAGAGGAGGGGATGGGGATAAGAGGAGAGAAGATGAGAGGAGGGGAGGAGGGGGATAAGAGAGAGAGAAGATGAGAGGAGAGAGGAGGGGAGGGGATAAAAAGAGAGAAGATGAGAGGGAGAGAGAGAGAAGATGAGAGAAGATGAGAGGAGGTGATGGGGATAAGAGGAGAAGATGGAGAGGAGAGAGGTGACAAGAGAGAGAAGATGAGAGGAGTGAGGGGATAGGAGGAGAGAAGATGAGAGAGAGTGGAGGGGATTAGAGAGAGAGAAGATGAGAGGAGGGAGGGGGATAAGAGGAAGAAGATGAGAGGAGAGAGAGGGAGGGGATGGATAAGAGGGAGAAGATGAGAGGAGGGGAGGGGGATAAGACTAGAGAGAAGATGAGAGGAGGGATGGGGATAAGAGAGAGAAGATGAGAGAGGAGGAGAGGGGATAGAGGAGAGAAGATAGAGAGGAGAGAGGAGAGGAGGGGGATAAGAGGAAGATAAGAGAGGAGGAGGGGGATCAAGACGAGAAGATGAGAGGAGGGGATGGGGATAAGAGGAGAAAGATGAGAGGAGGGAGGGGGATAAGAGGAGAGAAGATGAGAGGAGGGGATAGTGGATAAAGAGGAGAAGAAGATGAGAGGAGGAGGGGGATAAGATGAGAGAGGATGAGAGGGAGGGAGGAGGGGAGGGAGATAAGAGCAGAGAAGATGAGAGGAGGGGAGGAGGAGGGAGGATAAGAGCAAGAGAAGATGAAGGGAGGAGCAGGGATAAGAGGAGGAGAAGATGAGGAGGAGAGAGGAGGGGATAAGAGGAGAAAAGATCAGAGGAGAGAGGGGATAAGAGGAGAGAAAGATGAGAGGAGAGAGGAGGTGATAAGAGGAGAAAAGATCAGAGGAGAGAGGAGGGGATAAGAGGAGAGAAGATGAGAGGAGGGGAGGGGGATAAGAGGAGAGAAGATGAGAGGAGGAGGGATAAGAGGAGAGAAGATGAGAGGAGAGAAGAGGGATAAGAGGAGAGAAGATAGAGGAGGAGGGGATAAGAGGAGAGAAGATGAGAGGAGAGAGGATGGGACAAGATGGAAAACATATGACATGTAGAGGAGGGGAGAACACTGAGAGGAGAGAGAGGAGGTGAGGGGATAAGACAGAAGATGAGATGAGAGTAGAGGAGGGAAGGGGGATAAGAGGAGTAAAGATCGAGAGGAGTGGAGGGGATAAGAGCAGAGAATGATGAGTAGAGAGGAGGGAGGGAGGAGGATAAGAAGAGAAGATGTAGAGGATGATGAGGATAAGAACAGAGAATATGAGATGGAGTGACGGGGGACAAAGATCAGAGAGCATGATGAGGAGATGAGGAGGGAGGGGATAAGAGCAGAGAAGATGAGAGGAGGGATGGGGATAAGATACAGAGACGATGAGAGGAGGGGATGGGGATAAGAGCAGAGACGATGAGTGGGGAGAGGAGGGGAGGGGGATAAGATGCAGAGAAGATCTGAGGAGTGGAGGGAACAAGACAGAGAAGATAGATGAGGAGGGTGGGGATAAGATACAGAGAAGACGAGAGGAGGGGAGGGGATAAAGAGCAGAAGATGAAGATGAGATGAGAGAGGAGAGAGTGGAGGAGGGATAAGAGCAAGAAGATGAGAGGAGGAGGGAGGGGGATAAGAGCAGAGAAGATGAGAGGAGGAGGGGGATAAGACAGAGAAGTATTGAGAGGAGGGATGGGGGATAAGATGCAGAGAAGATGAGAGGAGGGAGGGGATAAGGAGAGAAGATGAGAGGAGGGAGGGGGATAAGGAGGAAGATGACAGGAGAAAGGAGGAGAGGGGGATAAGAGGAGAAAGATGAGAAGGAGAGAGGAGGGGATAAGAGGAGAGAAGATGAGAGAGGAGAGAGGAGGGAGGTAGAGGCTGATACTCAGCTCTCACAGTCACATGTCAGAATTAGACGTTCATCCATGTTTCTCAAACGTCAAATTTCAAAGTGTTTTAGGTTGAGTTTAAGCATTAACTCCATAGTTCTAAGGTTAGGTGGTAACTCTGAGTGGTTAAGGTAAGGGTTAAGGTTTGGGATAGGCTTAAAACAAAAATATCAAAAACAACTTTATGTCGCTGGATTTTAACTTTGGAATCGAGAGGCAGATGCTAACGTCCATCCACCATCCCTGTCCACAGCATCGTTGCATAACTGAAACCTACTTGAAGGTAACAGTAGTACTCACTGTTGCCCCTAGTGGCCGAGTTCCAACATCACCTCCTGACGTCCTCAGACATGGATGGTGAATACTGACTTGTATCATGTGTGACCTAGCTGGAGACAGAGGCTGAAGATGAGACAGGGACAGAGGCTGAAGATGAGACAGGGACAGAGGGCTGAAGATGAGACAGGGACAGAGGCTGAAGATGAGACAGGAGAGACAGAGGCTGAAGATGAAACAGGGACAGAGACAGAGGCTGAAGAGTGAGACAGGGACAGAGACAGAGGCTGAAGATGAGAGGGACAGAGGCTGAAGATGAGACAGGGACAGAGGCTGAAGATGAGACAGGGACAGAGGCTGAAGATGAGACAGGGACAGAGGCTGAAGATGAGACAGGGACAGAGACAGAGGCTGAAGATGAGACAGGGACAGAGACAGAGGCTGAAGATGAGACAGGGACAGAGACAGAGGCTGAAGACGAGACAGGGACAGAGGCTGAAGATGAGACAGGGACAGAGGCTGAAGATGAGACAGGGACAGAGGCTGAAGATGAGACAGGGACAGATGCTGAAGATGAGACAGGGACAGGGACAGAGGCTGAAGATGAGACAGAGACAGGGACAGGGACAGAGGCTGAAGATGAAACAGGGACAGAGGCTGAAGATGAGACAGGGACAGAGTCAGAGGCTGAAGATGAGACAGGGACAGGGTCAGAGGCTGAAGATGAGACAGGGACAGAGTCTGAAGATGAAACAGGGACAGGGACAGGGACAGAGGCTGAAGGTAGGACAGGGACAGAGACAAGAGGCTGAAGATGAGACAGGGACAGAGGCTGAAGATGAGAACAGGGACAGAGGCTGAAGATGAGACAGGGACAGAGGCTGAGAGATGAGACAGGGACAGAGGCTGAAGATGAGACAGGGACAGAGGCTGAAGATGAGGCAGGGACAGGGACAGAGGCTGAAGATGAGACAGAGACAGGGACAGAGGCTGAAGATGAGACAGGGACAGAGGCTGAAGATGAGACAGGGACAGATGCTGAAGATGAGACAGGGACAGGGACAGAGGCTGATGATGAGACAGAGACAGAGGCTGAAGATGAAACAGGGACAGAGGCTGAAGATGAGACAGGGACAGAGGCTGAAGATGAGACAGGGTCAGAGGCTGAAGATGAGACAGAGACAGGGACAGAGGCTGAAGATGAGACAGGGACAGAGACAGGGACAGAGGCTGAAGATGAAACAGGGACAGAGGCTGAAGATGAAACAGGGACAGAGGCTGAAGATGAAACAGGGACAGAGGCTGAAAATGAAACAGGGACAGAGGCTGAAGATGAAACAGGGACAGAGACAGAGGCTGAAGTTGAGACAGGGACAGAGGCTGAAGATGAGACAGGGTCAGAGGCTGAAGATGAGACAGGGACAGAGGCTGAAGATGAGACAGGGACAGACGCTGAAGATGAGACAGGGACAGAGGCTGAAGATGAGACAGGGACAGAGGCTGAAGATGAGACAGGGACAGAGGCTGAAGATGAGACAGGGACAGAGGCTGAAGATGAGACAGGGACAGAGGCTGAAGATGAGACAGGGACAGAGGCTGAAGATGAGACAGGGACAGAGGCTGAAGATGAGACAGGGACAGAGGCTGAAGATGAAACAGGGACAGGGTCAGAGGCTGAAGATGAGACAGGGACAGAGGCTGAAGATGAGACAGGGACAGAGTCTGAAGATGAAACAGGGACAGGGACAGGGACAGAGGCTGAAGGTGAGACAGGGACAGGGACAGAGGCTGAAGATGAGACAGGGACAGAGGCTGAAGATGAAACAGGGACAGAGGCTGAAGATGGAAACAGGGACAGAGGCTGAAGATGAGACAGGGACAGAGGCTGAAGATGAGACAGGGACAGAGGCTGAAGATGAGACAGGGACAGAGGCTGAAGATGAGACAGGGACAGGGTCAGAGGCTGAAGATGAGACAGGGACAGAGTCTGAAGATGAAACAGGGACAGGGACAGGGACAAGAGGCTGAAGGTGAGACAGGGACAGAGACAGAGGCTGATGATGAGACAGGGACAGGGACAGGGACAGTAGAGATATCAGGAAGAGAAATAGGAAGTAGAGGGCTGGGGGCTGTAATAGTGGATGTCAAGAGACTATCTGTCTCTCTGTCTCTTTCCTCTGACCTCTTCTCTCTCTGTCTCTCTCTGTCTGTCTTCTTTTCCCCTCTCAAAGCACCTCATCAGTAGACGTCAATAATGCTCTGCCAGAACACAGCCTCAGAGTTCTATTCTGCATTGTATTGCAGCCAAACCTGTGGTTATCACTTTTGGGTTTGAATATGTGTTCAAACCTCTCTCTTCATATGTGGATGGTACTCTGTGGTCGAACTACTTTGCGTGTGGACCATGCTGGATCATGTGTGTATGTGTCTGTGTACGTGTGTGTGTTTTGTGTATGTCAGACACCTCATGTATCAGTCAGCAGCTCCTCCGCCCAAGGGAAATGAACCAGCCCATGCTCAAGACCACCACACACACACACACACACACACACACACACACACACACACACACACACACACACACACACACACACACACACACACACACACACACACACATCACACACACACACACACACACACACACACACACATCACCACACACACACACAAAGAAATCTCCAGCACCATTGTTTTTCAGAAGACAGGAGGTGTATTGCCAGATGGTGAAGAGACAGGGAAATAGATGCTAGACACAGTGTTGAACACATGGACAGTATTGTTGTAGCCAGTCTGACTGTGTAGAGTGTTAGGCATTGCATATTGTTCATGTTCAGTAGGGTCAGGTCAGGCTTTAGAAGTGCGTGTGTGTGTTTTACATGAGGCTGAGCAAAGCACTTTAGGGCAGAGGGCATATAGTATAACATCTGAAACACACATACCTCCTGTACACACACACACTTTGGCTTCTAGCTGCTGCTGTGTGGTAACTGTCCCATGATGAGAGATCAGTGAGGGAAGGATGATTCAGGGTGTGTGTGTGTGTGTGTGTGTGTGTGTGTGTGTGTGTGTGTGTGTGTGTGTGTGTGTGTGTGTGTGTGTGTGTTGTGTGTGTGTTGTGTTTGTGTGTTTGTGTGTGTGTGTGTGTGTGTGTGTGTGTGTGTGTGTGTGTGTGTGTGTGTGTGTGTTTTTGTGTGTGTTTGTGTTTTTGTGTGTGTGTGTGTTTGTGTGTGTGTGTGTGTGTGTGCGTGGGGGTTGGTGGGTTGGTGGGATTCTGGTGGGGTTTATGCATGGGCTTGGAGAGGAGGGCTGCATTGAGGTCTGGGGGTGGATGGATTATTGGAGGTGGGGGAGTGGAGGAGAAGGAGGGGAGGGTTATCACTTTTTCCAGGGACGTCTCCGAACATGTCATGTCATCAGCATTTCCCCAGCAGCTCGCAGGGAGGGAAAGAGGGAGGAAAGAGGGAGGGAAAGAGGGGAGGGGATGATGGGGGGAACGCTTCTTCCGAAGGGGGCAGGCAGCCAACAACAACAGTGGACTCCAGTAGGTCGGTACAGGAGAGAGAAGAGGGGTGAGAGAGAGGAGAGAGAGAGGCTGATGTGTGTGCCTGGCGCTCCGGAGCGTTCCCGTCTGCTGTTCCTGAGCCAGAGGGCCTTCAGTGGGGGCTGGTCCCCGGGAGTCATTGAAACACATTCCATTCCCATTATTCCACAATCCCCTTCACCAGCAGCGCCATCCCAGGATTTACCCAGCTTTTACAGATCATCCTCATTATTATTCTGTATTATTAGACATCTGCTGAGCTGTGTGTGTGTGTGTGTGTGTGTGTGTGTGTGTGTGTGTGTGTGTGTGTGTGTGTGTGTGTGTGTGTGTGTGTGTGTGTGTGTGTGTGTGTGTGTGTGTGTGTGTGTGTGTGTGTGTGTGTGTGTGTGTGTGTGCGTGTGTGTGTATGTGTATTTATGTACACTGTATGTATGTAAGCTGTATGTATGTAAGCTGTATGTATGTACGCTGTATGTATGTATGTATGTATGTACACTGTATGTATGTATGTATGTATGTATGTACGTACGCTGTATGTATGTATGTATGTACACTGTATGTATGTACGCTGTATGTATGTAAGCTGTATGTATGTACGCTGTATGTATGTATGTATGTACACTGTATGTATGTACACTGTATGTATGTACGCTGTATGTATGTACGCTCTATGTATGTACGCTGTATGTATGTACACTGTATGTATGTACACTGTATGTATGTACGCTCTATGTATGTACGCTGTATGTATGTATGTATGTACACTGTATGTATGTACGCTGTATGTATGTACGCTCTATGTATGTACGCTGTATGTATGTACACTGTATGTATGTACACTGTATGTATGTACGCTCTATGTATGTATGTACGCTCTATGTATGTATGTCACGCTGTATGTATGTATGTATGTACACTGTATGTATGTACGCTGTATGTATGTACGCTGTATGTATGTACGCTGTATGTATGTATGTATGTATGTACACTGTATGTATGTATGCTGTATGTATGTACGCTCTATGTATGTACGCCTGTATGTATGTACGCTCTATGTATGTACGCTGTATGTATGTATGTATGTACGCTGTATGTATGTACGCTGTATGTATGTATGCTCTATGTATGTACGCTGTATGTATGTATGTATGTACACTGTATGTATGTACGCTGTATGTATGTACGCTGTATGTATGTACACTGTATGTATGTACGCTGTATGTATGTATGCTCTATGTATGTACGCTGTATGTATGTACGCTCTATGTATGTATGCTGTATGTATGTACGCTCTATGTATGTACGCCTGTATGTATGTATGCTGTATGTATGTATGCTGTATGTATGTACACTCTATGTATGTACGCTGTATGTATGTACGCTCTATGTATGTACGCTGTATGTATGTATGTATGTATGATGCACACTGTATGTATGTATGCTGTATGTATGTACGCTCTATGTATGTACGCTGTATGTATGTACGCTCTATGTATGTACGCTGTATGTATGTATGTATGTACGCTGTATGTATGTACGCTGTATGTATGTACGCTGTATGTATGTACGCTCTATGTATGTATGCTGTATGTATGTATGTATGTATGTACACTGTATGTATGTACGCTGTATGTATGTACGCTCTATGTATGTACGCTGTATGTATGTATGTATATACACTGTATGTATGTACGCTGTATGTATGTACGCTGTATGTATGTATGTATGTATGTACACTGTATGTATGTACGCTGTATGTATGTACGCTCTATGTATGTACGCTGTATGTATGTATGTATGTATGTACACTGTATGTATGTACGCTGTATGTATGTACGCTCTATGTATGTACACTGTATGTATGTACACTGTATGTATGTACACTGTATGTATGTATGTATGTACACTGTATGTATGTATGTATGTACACTGTATGTATGTACGCTCTATGTATGTACGCTGTATGTATGTATGTATGTATGTACACTGTATGTATGTACGCTGTATGTATGTACGCTCTATGTATGTACGCTGTATGTATGTATGTATGTATGTACACTGTATGTATGTACGCTGTATGTATGTACGCTCTATGTATGTACGCTGTATGTATGTACACTGTATGTATGTACGCTCTATGTATGTACGCTGTATGTATGTATGTATGTACACTGTATGTATGTACGCTGTATGTATGTACGCTCTATGTATGTACGCTGTATGTATGTATGTATGTACACTGTATGTATGTACACTGTATGTATGTACGCTGTATGTATGTACGCTCTATGTATGTACGCTGTATGTATGTATGTATGTATGTACGCTGTATGTATGTACGCTGTATGTGTGTATGTATGTACACTGTATGTATGTACGCTGTATGTATGTACGCTCTATGTATGTACGCTGTATGTATGTATGTATGTACGCTGTATGTATGTACGCTGTATGTATGTACGCTCTATGTATGTACGCTGTATGTATGTATGTATGTATGTACACTGTATGTATGTACGCTGTATGTATGTACGCTGTATGTATGTACGCTGTATGTATGTATGTATGTACACTGTATGTATGCGGCTCTATGTATGTGCAGCTGTATGTATGTATGTATGTACACTGTATGTATGTCGCTGTATGTATGTACGCTGTATGTATATGCGCTGTATGTATGTATGTATGTACACTGTATGTATGTACACTGTATGTATGTACACTGTATGTATATGCCGCTGTATGTATGTACGCTCTCTATGTATACGCTGTATGTATGTATGTATGTACACTGTATGTATGTACGCTCTATGTATGTACGCTGTATGTATGTATGTATGTACACTGTATGTATACGCTGTATGTATACGCTCTCTATGTGAATGTACGCTGTATGTATGTATGTATAGCTGCACTGTATGTATACGCTGTATGTATGTGCTGTATGTATGTGTTATGTATGTACACTGTATGTATGTATGCTGTATGTATGTACGCTCTATGTATGTACGCTGTATGTATGTACGCTCTATGTATGTACGCTGTATGTATGTATGTATGTGCGCTGTATGTATGTACGCTGTATGTATGTATGCTCTATGTATGTACGCTGTATGTATGTATGTATGTACACTGTATGTATGTACGCTGTATGTATGTACGCTGTATGTATGTACACTGTATGTATGTACGCTGTATGTATGTACGCTCTATGTATGTACGCTGTATGTATGTACGCTCTATGTATGTATGCTGTATGTATGTACGGCTCTATGTATGTACGCTGTATGTATGTATGCTGTATGTATGCTGTATGTATGTACACTCTATGTATGCGCTGTATGTATGTACGGCTCTATGTATGTACGCTGTATGTATGTATGTATGTATGTACACAATATGTATGTATGCTGTATGTATGTACGCTCTATGTATGTCTCGCTGTATGTATGTACGCTCTATGTATGTGCAGCTGTATGTATGTATGTATGTCGCTGCATGTATGTACGCTGTATGTATGTACGCTCTATGTATGTATGCTGTATGTATGCTATGTATGTATGTATGTATGTACACTGTATGTATGTACGCTGTATGTATAATACGCTCTATGTATGTGCGCTGTATGTATGTATGTATATACACTGTATGTATGTACGCTGTATGTATGTACGCTGTATGTATGTATGTATGTATGTATGTACGCTGTATGTATGTACGCTCTATGTATGTACGCTGTATGTATGTATGTATGTATGTACACTGTATGTATGTACGCTGTATGTATGTACGCTCTATGTATGTACACTGTATGTATGTACACTGTATGTATGTACACTGTATGTATGTATGTATGTACACTGTTGTATGTATGTATGTACACTGTATGTATGTACGCTCTATGTATGTACGCTGTATGTATGTATGTATGTATGTACACTGTATGTATGTACGCTGTATGTATGTACGCTCTATGTATGTACGCTGTATGTATGTATGTATGTATGTTACACTGTATGTATGTCGCTGTATGTATGTACGCTCTATGTATGTACGCTGTATGTATGTACACTGTATGTATGTACGCTCTATGTATGTACGCTGTATGTATGTATGTATGTATGTACACTGTATGTATGTACGCTGTATGTATGTACGCTCTATGTATGTACGCTGTATGTATGTATGTATGTACACTGTATGTATGTACACTGTATGTATGTACGCTGTATGTATGTACGCTCTATGTATACGCTGTATGTATGTATGTATGTATGTACGCTGTATGTATGTACGCTGTATGTGTGTATGTATGTACACTGTATGTATCGCTGTATGTATGTACGCTCTATGTATGTACGCTGTATGTATGTATGTATGTACGCTGTATGTATGTACGCTGTATGTATGTACGCTCTATGTATGTACGCTGTATGTATGTATGTATGTATGTATGTACACTGTATGTATGTACGCTGTATGTATGTACGCTGTATGTATGTACGCTGTATGTATGTATGTATGTATGTACACTGTATGTATGTACGCTCTATGTATGTACGCTGTATGTATGTATGTATGTACACTGTATGTATGTACGCTGTATGTATGTACGCTGTATGTATGTACGCTGTATGTATGTATGTACACTGTATGTATGTACACTGTATGTATGTACACTGTATGTATGTGCGCTGTATGTATGTACGCTCTATGTATGTACGCTGTATGTATGTATGTATGTACACTGTATGTATGTACGCTCTATGTATGTACGCTGTATGTATGTATGTATGTACACTGTATGTATGTACGCTGTATGTATGTACGCTCTATGTATGTACACTGTATGTATGTATGTATGTACACTGTATGCATGTACGCTGTATGTATGTACGCTGTATGTATGTATGTATGTATGTACACTGTATGTATGTACGCTGTATGTATGTACGCTCTATGTATGTACGCTGTGTATGTATGTATGTATGGCTGTATGTATGTACGCTGTATGTATGTATGTATGTACACTGTATGTATGTACACTGTATGTATGTACGCTATGTATGTATCTATGTATGTACGCTGTATGTATGTATGTATGTACACTGTATGTATGTACGCTGTATGTATGTACGCTGTATGTATGTATGTATGTACACTGTATGTATGTACGCTGTATGTATGTACGCTCTATGTATGTACGCTGTGTATGCTGTATGTATGTATGTACATGTATGTATGTATGCTGTATGTATGTACGCTCTATGTATGTACGCCTGTATGTATGTACACTGTATGTATGTACACTGTATGTATGTACGCTCTATGTATGTACGCTGTATGTATGTACTGTACACTATGTATGTACGCTGCATGTATGTATGTATGTATGTACGCTGTATGTATGTATGTATGTACACTGTATGTATGTACGCTGTATGTATGTATGCTGTATGTATGTACGCTCTATGTATGTACGCTGTATGTATGTATGTATGTATGTACGCTGTATGTATGTACGCTGTATGTATGTACGCTCTATGTATGTATGCTGTATGTATGTACACTGTATGTATGTACGCTGTATGTACACTGTATGTATGTATGCTGTATGTATGCACGCTGTATGTATGTACGCTGTATGTACGCTCTATGTATGTACGCTGTATGTATGTATGTATGTACGCTGTATGTATGTACGCTGTATGTATGTATGTATACACTGTATGTATGTACGCTGTGTATGTACGCTCTATGTATGTACGCTGTATGTATGTATGTATGTACACTGTATGTATGTACGCTGTATGTATGTACGCTCTATGTACGCTGTATGTATGTACACTGTATGTATGCACGCTCTATGTATGTATGTATGTATGTATGTGTATGTATGTATGTTTGTACACTGTATGTATGTACGCTCTATGTATGCACGCTGTATGTATGTATGTATGTACACTGTATGTATGTACGCTGTATGTATGTACGCTGCATGTATGTACGCTGTATGTATGTATGTATGTACACTGTATGTATGTACACTGTATGTATGTACGCTGTATGTATGTATCGCTCTATGTATGTATGTATGTATGTACACTGTATGTATGTACGCTCTATGTATGTACGCTGTATGTATGTATGTATGTACACTGTACATGTATGTATGTATGCACGCTGTATGTATGTACGCTCTATGTATGTACGCCTGCATGTATGTATGTATGTATGTATGTACACTGTATGTATGCACGCTGTATGTATGCACGCTGTATGTATGTACGCTGTATGTATGTACGCTGATGTATGTACACTGTATGTATGTATGTATGTATGTACGCTGTATGTACGTGTATGTATGTACACTGTATGTATGTACGCTGTATGTATGTACGCTGTATGTATGTACGCTGTATGTACGCTGTATGTATGTCGCTGTATGTATGTATGTATGTATGTACACTGTATGTATGTACGCTGTATGTATGTACGCTCTATGTATGTATGCTGTATGTACACTGTATGTATGTACACTGCTGTATGTATGTACGCCTGTATGTATGTACGCTGTATGCTGTATGTATGTATGTATGTATGTACACTGTATGTATGTACGCTCTATGTATGTACGCTGTATGTATGTATGTATGTACACTGTATGTATGTACGCTGTATGTATGTACGCTGTATGTATGTACGCTGTATGTATGTATGTATGTACACTGTATGTATGTACACTGTATGTATGTACGCTGTATGTATGTACGCTCTATGTATGTACGCTGTATGTATGTATGTATGTACACTGTATGTATGTACGCTCTATGTATGTACGCTGTATGTATGTATGTATGTACACTGTATGTATGTACACTGTATGTATGTACGCTGTATGTATGTACGCTGTATGTATGTACGCTGTATGTATGTATGTATGTACACTGTATGTATGTACGCTGTATGTATGTACGCTGTATGTATGTACGCTGTATGTATGTATGCTGTATGTATGTACACTGTATGTATGTACACTGTATGTATGTACGCTGTATGCATGCACGCTGTATGTATGTACGCTGTATGTACACTGCTCTATGTATGTACACTGCATGTATGTACACTGTATGTATGTACACTGTATGTATGTACACTGTATGTATGTACACTGCTGTATGTATGTATGTACACTGTATGTATGTACGCTGTATGTATGTACGCTGTATGTATGTATGTATGTATGTATGTACGCTGTATGTATGTACGCTCTATGTATGTACGCTGTATGTATGTACGCTGTATGTATGTACGCTCTATGTATGTACGCTCTATGTATGTACGCTGTATGTATGTACGCTGTATGTATGTACACTGTATGTATGTATGCCTGTATGTATGTACACTGTATGTATGTACGCTGTATGTATGTATGTATGTACACTGTATGTATGTACTGTATGTATGTATGTATGTACACTATATGTATGTATGTATGTACACTGTATGTACGCTGTATGTATGTACACTGTATGTATGTACACTGTATGTATGTACGCTGTATGTATGTACGCTGTATGTATGTACACTGTATGTATGTATGTATGTATGTACACTGTATGTATGTACACTGTATGTATGTACGCTGCTTGTATGTACGCTGTATGTATGTACACTGTATGTATGTATGTATGTATGTATGTACGCTGTATGTATGTACGCTGTATGTATGTACGCCTCTATGTATGTACGCTGTATGTATGCATGTATGCCTGTATGTATGCACGCCTGTATGTATGTACGCCTGTATGTATGTACGCTGTATGTATGTACACTGCATGAATGCACTATATGTATGTACACTATATGTATGTATCGCTGTATGTATGTACACTATATGTATGTACACTATATGTATGTACACTGTATGAATGCACACTATATGTATGTACACTATATGTATGTACACTGTATGTATGTACACTGTATGTATGTACACTATATGTATGTACACTGTATGTATGTACACTGTATGTATGTACACGATATGTATGTACTCTGTATGTATGTACACTGTATGTATGTACACTGTATGTATGTACACTGTATGTATGCATACTGTATGTATGTACACTGTATGTATGTACACTGTATGTATGTACACTATATGTATGTACACTGTATGTATGTACACTGTATGTATGTACACTGTATGTATGTACACTGTATGTATGTACACTGTATGTATGTACACTATATGTATGTACACTATATGTTTGTACACTATATGTATGTACTCTATATGTATGTACACTATATGTATGTATACTGTATGTATGTACACTGTATGAATGCACACTATATGTATGTACACTATATGTATGTACACTGCATGTATGTACACTATATGTATGTACACACTGTATGTATGTACACTATATGTATGTACAGTGCCTTTAGAAAGTATTCACACCCCTTGACCTTTCCATTTTGTTGTGTTACAACTTGATTTAAAAGTTAGATTTTGTGTCACTGATCGACACACAATACCCCATAATGTCAGAGGGGAGTTTTGTTTTCAGATATTTTTACAAATGATTTAAAGATGAAAAGCTAAAATGTATTGAGTTGGGCAGGGTATTCAACTCCTTGTTACGGCAAGCCTCAATAAGTTCACAGGAGTTTAAATGTTGCTTAAAAAGTCACATAATCCAGTTGCATGCACTCAGAAGTGTGCACAATAGTGGCTAACATGATTTTTGAATGACTACCTCATCTCTGTACTCCACACATACAGTTAGGTCCCTCAGTCGAGTAGTGAAATCTGCCACAGATTGAACCACAAAGACCAGAGCTCAAATAATTCACAAAGAAGGTCACCATTGGTAGATGGGTAAAAATAATTAAGAAGCAGATACTGAATATCTCTTTGAGCATGGTGACGTTATCAATTAAGCTTTGGATTGTGTATCAATACACCCAGTCAGTACAAAGATACATGCGTCCTTCCTAACTCAGTTGCCGGAGTGGAAGGAAACTGCTCAGGGATTTCACCATGAGGCCAATGGGGATTTTAAAACAGTTACAGTGTAATGGCTGTGATAGGAGAATGAGGATGGATCAACAACATTGTAATTACTCAACAATACAAACCTGTATGACAGAGTGAAATAAGGAAGCCTGTACCGAAGAAAATATTCCAAAACATGTATCCTGTATGCAATAAGACATTAAAGTAATACTGAAAAAATGACAAAGAATGCATGTTTGTCCTGAATACAAAGTGTTACGTTTGGGGCAAATACAACACAACATATCACTAATGGTGGTGGCTGCATCATGTTATGGGTATGCTTGTTATTGGCAAGGACTAGAGAGTTTTGGGGGTAAAACGTATAGGGCTAAGCACAGGAGTTTTCTAGTTACAGTTTTGATGTAAATCAGCTTGAAAATCTATGGCAAGACTTGAACATGTCTGTCTAGTAACATCAACAAACCAACCAGACAGAGATTGAAGAATTTTTTAAAAGAATAATGGGCAAATATTGTACAACCCAGGTGTGCAAAACTTTAGAGACTTACCCCAAAATACTCTCACAGCTGTAATCACTGCCAAAGGTGATTCTGTAACATGTATTGACTCAGGAGGTTGAGTATTTATGTAATCAAGATATATGAGTGTTTCATTTTCCATTATTTTCCACTTTGACATGACAGATTATTTTGTGTAGATTGTTAGCAAAAACACAATTAAATAGATGTTAATGCCTCTTTGTAACACACCAAATGTGGAAAAAGTCAAAGGGTGTGAATACTTTCTGAAGGCACTATTATGTGTACATGTGTGGGTGCGTGAACTACTCAGTGCCTTCGGGCTGCAGTTTCTCAGTGACAGATATCTGCAGAAAGGAGAATGTGAGAGAGGGGAGGGAGAGAGAGAGCGGGGGAGGGAGAGAGAGAGAGAGAGGTGTTTCTGTTCTGTGTCTCTCCTCTTCATACAACATCTGCTGTGGTGAACAGGTGTTGCAGAGCTCCAGCTCCCCAGGCACCGCTCTGCTGTCTGATGGCAGCAGGGAACACCTACAGAGGCTTTATTGGTTGTCTCCACCCCTCTCCCTCTCCCTCTCTCTCTCTCTCTCTCTCTCTCTCTCTCTCTCTCTCTCTCTCTCTCTCTCCTCTCTCTATCTCTCTGGCTCCCCCCTTGCTCTTACCTACCTGGCCCCCTCTTGTTTTCCACCTTTCTTTGTCTCTCTCTCTTTTTTCCTCCCCCGTCACACACACACACACACGCACAAGCACACACACACACACACACACACACACACACACACACACACACACACACACACACACACACACACACACACACACACACACACACACACACACACACACACACACACACACACACACACACACACACACACACACACACACACACACACACACACACACACACACAGGGCTAGGCTTCTCAGGGGTTTAGGGTTAGAGGTCAAACACAGCTGTAGAGAAGGGGAGCGAGAGAAGCAATCTCACACACTTACATCACTGCAATGATATCACCACTATGTACTACCAATACCATACTAGCTTTCCCTATGGCCTATGCTGTTCTTTGACAGATTTGTATAGTTCTGTTTTTTTTTATGCAATGCATTGATACAATTTGTTCATGGACGGTCCAAACACTGTGCTCTTTGTTTTAATAGTAATGACCTGTTCTGGAACACCCTCTCTAGTTATCCCAGTCAGCAATCCTGCAGTATAACAGTAATGTAGGCTCAGGACATACAAGGCTGCTGGATCTCTCTCTGTTCTCCCAAACTGGCAATGCATCAGATGGAGTTTGAATATGTGTGATTTTTATTCCTAGGGAACACATTCCTCCACACAACCTTTCACCCCTGCTGGGAGTCAAGAGATCCTGGAAAAATTAACAAATCAATAAATGATTAGAAGAACGTCTGGCCTCCTCAGCCCAGCAGGTTTCTCTCCCGTTCTCTCTCTCTCTCTCTCTCTCTCTCTCTCTCTCTCTCCCTCTCTCTCTCTCTCTCTCTCTCTCTCTCTCTCTCTCTCTCTCTCTCTCTCTCGTCTCCGTCTCTCTCTCGCTCTCTTTCTCTCTCTCTCTCTCTACTCTTCTCTCTCTCTCTCGCTCTCTTTCTCTCTCTCTCTCTTTCTCTCTCTCTCTCTCTCTCTCTCTCTTTCTCTCTCTCTCTCTCTCTCTCTCTCTCTCTCTCTCTCTCTCTCTCTCTCGCTCTCTTTCTCTCCCTCTCTCTCTCTCTCTCCTCTCTCTCTCTCCCTCTCCCTCTCTCTCTCTCTCTCTCTCTCTCTCTCTCTCTCTCTCTATCGCTCTCTTTCTCTCTCTCTCTCTTGCTCTCTCTCGCTCTCTCTCTCTCGCTCTCTTTCTCTCTCTC
>NW_026283271.1:0-804 GCF_023373465.1 Oncorhynchus keta | reverse complement strand
ACACTACACTACCACTGCTGTGGACACTACTACCACTACAATACAGACACTACCACTACAATACAGACACTACCACTTACCACTAAAATACAGACACTACCACTAAAATACAGACACTACCACTAAAATACAGACACTCCCACTACAATACAGACACAACCACTACAATAGACACTACCACTACAATAGACACTACCACTACAATGCAGACACTACCACTACAATGCAGACACTACCACTACAATAGAGACACTACCACTACACACAGACACTACCACTACCAAAACCTTAGACACTACCAAAATACAGACACTACCACGATAATACAGACACTACCACTATAATACAGACACTACCACTATAATACAGACACTACTACCACTACAATACAGACACTACACTACCACTACAATACAGACACTACCACTACAATACAGACACTACCACTACAATACAGACACGACCACTTCAATACAGACACTACCACGATAATACAGACACTACCACGACAATACAGACACTACCACTATACTACAGACACTACACTACCACTACAATACAGACACTAACGCTTACACTACAATACAGACACTACACAAGCACTAAAATACAGACACTACCACTACAATACAGACACTACCACTACAATACAGACACTACCACTACAATACAGACACTACCACTACAATACTGACACTACACTACCACTAAAATACAGACACTACGTACCACTAAAATACAGACACTACACTACAATACAGACACTACCACTACAATACAGACACTACCACTAATACAGACACT
>NW_026283270.1:0-8233 GCF_023373465.1 Oncorhynchus keta | reverse complement strand
TAAATTGCGCTTTTAACATTATTTTTCAACAGGCTTCTACTTTATCAGGTAAAAACCACTAAATGAGCCCAAAAATGTGCTGATTTATTGATTTTGATGATATTAGTGAGTAATATGATAGTCCTGGCTACCTGCTTCAAGATGACCACTATCATCCCTGTGCCCAAGAAAGGGAATGTAACTGAACTTCAGAATGACTACTGACCCATAACACTGACTTCCGTCATTATGAAGTGCTTCGAGAGGCTTTTCAAAGACTAAATCCCCCCCCTGACACACTCTACCCTCTCCAATTGGCCTACAGCCCAACAGATCCACGGAGGACCAAATCGCCATTTCACTGCACAGGGCCCTCATCCACCTGGACAAGAGGAGTGTATTTGTGAGGATGCTGTTCATCAACTACAGCTCAGCCTTAAATACCATAGTGCAGTCTAAGCTCACCAGAAATCTCAAATCCCTGGGACTGAACTCCTCCCTATGCAACTGGGTCCTGGACTAAATGACACGCTGCCCTCTGCTGGTGAAGGTAGGCAAGCATTACCTCCTCGAAACTGATCCATCCAACATCGGCGGCCCACAAGAGTGCATCCTGGTCCCTCCGGTATTCTCTTGTATACACAGCTGCGTGGCCTCGCACCAGTTTCCAGCTCCATCATCAAGTTTGCTGACGACACAACAGTAGTAGGCCTGATCAACAACATCGATGAGGACGGCCTACAGGGAGGAGAGCACTCTGACGGCATTGTATCAGGTAAACAGCCTCTCCCTCAACATCAGCAAAACAAAGTTGCTGATTGTGGACTTCAGGGGGAACCAGGTTGGGCATCTCCGAAGAGCTGAAATGGTCAAACCTCAAAGGACATCATGGTGAAGAAGGCAAGGCAGTGACTCTTCAGCCTCAGGAGGCTCTACAGAGGGTGGTGAGCTTGGCTAAATCACTCACAGTAGAAATGAGCACCTTCAATGGGAGAAATAGTGTGACAATATCAGATAATTAATTAGTGATCCAGCACAGACACTTAATTTAATGGACAGAGTCAGCTGGTTTTACCAGTTCTCTCACTCTTCCAGATAGTTGTTTCACTGCAGATACAGAGCTGATAGTGCTTTCAAAGAACATTTCATACGCAGAAACTGTCAATTGAAAAGTGAGTAGAGCTTCTAGAAGGAGACTGTGGACTGCATTGAAGGTGATGAGGGGTAAAGTAAGCGAGCCCGGGGCTGAATTCCTGGGTATCACTGTCAATGCTGTGCTGTCTGCCCGGACTGTTACAGCCCAGTGGACACGTGGAAACCAGCTCCTAAAAGACCTTCATAAGAGAGGTGATCATGTACATTCGCTGAATATGATCTTCATGTGAAGCTTTCTGACAGAAGTAGGACTGCATTTTCACCAACCCCTTTTTACCCAGTGATGAATTATTAGTATTTTGTCTGTGTCATCGTTCCCATCTTGTGGTTATTGAAATCTATTAAATGTGAGACTTTTCATTCCCTAATACCTGACTCCTGTTTCCATGGTACCTCTACAAGCTCATTAATGAAGTCATCACATGACCTTGGAAATAACCATGGCAAACAATAACAGACGCTGAACACTATCACCGCTTGCGTCACTGTAGCAGCTTGATACCGACCACTCAGTTGATCACTTAGAATGTTTCTATTCATTCATGTGTTTCCAAGGGTAAGACCTGGGTTCTATTTATTTTAACGTGGCATTAGAGGCTTTCTTCAATCTGGTTCCATCTCCTAACTCCATCTAGACCACACATCAGACAGATGTCTCTCAGAACCTGTTCCACTATTAATTCTGTCTTTCCATCAGTTCAGGTTTTGGATTTCAGGACATGAATAAAAAAGATAGTCATTCATCTTCTAATGGCTATACAACTGAGGTTTACAATGGTCTTTGCCGCCCACCATGAACCCCAAACGTTGAATGTATGTAAAGACAGGAACATGCAGAAGATGCAGGATATTGGAGGTAGAAACAGGTGGGTGAAGCATACAGTCAGTCAGGTTAAATTAGTTTAAATAACTGGGTTTGCATAGCATCTCTCCCAACTCTTAACAACTGTCTTGGTTTCCTGTGCCTGTGTCTTTAGATGTTGTCATCATCTCTTACTACAGTGGATGAGGTCAGAGCCCCTGTCGTGTAGAGTCCTGAGTAGAGTCCTCATCCCTCAGAGTAGAGTCCTCATCCTCTCACATCATCTGTTGGAGTGTGACACTAAAGAGCAAAGGAACAGGCGTCTCCTTCTCTGTCTCTCTATATCACACCTCACACCTTCCATGACATCCATCACTTCTACCTCCCTTGGTCCTCCCTGACACCCTCTTCATATGGAACACATGTCCCTCTCCACTCCACGGGCCGGCTCAGTTCAAGGAGCGCCTGCCCTAGTTCTGCAGGGAGGGGAGAATGGAGGATGGAGCAGACGGAAATGCACTCCTATACAGTACATATCCAATATTCATGCTTTAAGTGGCTGTTCCAAGTCATTAGTGCACTTACTGGTCTCTGACAGCCTTGTCTGAGGCTCATCACTGGCGCTCACTAAAGGCATGTTCCCCTGCAATAAACATGAGCCTGTCAGATCAACTGTCCCTCCCCCAACTTTTTTTTCTTAAGAAAACACATTATCTGCCTTATTGTAACGTCGTTCTTCATTTGTAGAAAGAGAGTCGGACCGAAATGCAGCGTGGTGGTTACTCATGACTTTAATGAAAAAAGTGACACATGAAATAACTATACAAATACAAAAACAACAAATGGAAAGTGAAACCTAATTACAGCCTATCTGGTGAAACTACACAGAGACAGGAACAATCACCCACGAAATACCCAGTGAAACCCAGGCTACCTAAATACGGTTCCCCATCAGAGACAACAAGAATCACCTGACTCTGATTGAGAACCGCCTCAGGCAACCAAGTCTATACTAGACACACCCCTAATCAACCACAATCCCAATGCCTACAAAAACCCCAATACGACAATACAATAAACCCATGTCACACCCTGGCTTGAACAAATAATTAAAGAAAACACAAAATACTAAGACCAAGGCGTGACAGAACCCCCCTTAAGGTGTGGACTCCCGGACGCACCTCAAAACCATAGGGAGGGTCCGGGTGGGCGTCTGTCCATGGTGGCGGTTCCGGCTCGGGACGTGGACCCCACTCCATTAATGTCCTAGTTCCTCCCCTATGCGTCCTGGGATAATCCACCTCGCCGCCGACCATGGCCTAATAGTCCTCACCCAGAACCCCACTGAACTGAGGAGCAGCTCGTGACTGAGGGGCAGCTCGGGACTGAGGCAGCTTCGGGACTGAGGGGCAGCTCGGGACTGAGGGGCAGCTCGGGACTGAGGGGCAGCTCGGGACTATGGGGCAGCTCGAGACTGAGGGGCAGCCCGGAACTGAGGGCAGCCCGGAACTGAGGGAAAGCCCAGTACTGAGAGGAAGCCCAGTACTGAGAGGAAGCCCAGTACTGAGAGGAAGCCCAGTACTGAGATGAAGCTCAGGCAGGTAGTAGGCTCCAGTAGATCCTGGCTGGCTGGCGGATCTGGAAGATTCTGGTTGATTAGCAGATCTGGAAGATTCTAGTTGACTGGCAGAACTGGTAGAATCTGGTTGACTGGCAGATCTAGAAGATCATGGCTGACTGGCAGATCTAGCTGCTCTATGCAGACTGGCAGATCTGGAAGAGACTGGTTGACTGGCAGATCTGGAAGAATCTGGTTGACTGGCAGATCTAGAAGATCATGGCTGACTGGCGGATCTAGCTGCTCTATGCAGGCTGACAGCTCCTTGCAGACTGACAGCTCTGACTGCTCAATGCAGGCTGACAGCACCCTGCAGACTGGCAGCTCCTTGCAGACTGACAGCTCCTTGCAGACTGACAGCCCTTGCAGACTGGAAGCTCTTTGCAGACTGACAGCTCTGGCTGCTTCATGCAGGCTGACAGCACCCTGCAGACTGGCAGCTCCTTGCAGACTGACAGCTCCTTGCAGACTGGCAGCTCTTTGCAGAATGACAGCTCTGGCTGCTTCATGCAGACTGACAGCTCTGACTGCTCTATGCAGGCTGACAGCACTAATTACAGCCTATCTGGTGAAACTACAGAGACAGGAACAATCACGCCACGAAATACCCAGTGAGAGCCAGGCTACCTAAATACGGTTCCCATCAGAGACAACAAGAATCACCTGACTCTGGTGAGAACCGCCTCAGGCAGCCAAGCTATACTAGACCACCCCTAATCAACCACAATCCCAATGCCTACAAAAACCCAATACGACAATACAATAAACCCATGTCACACCCTGGCCTGAACAAATAATGAAAGAAAACACAAAATACTAAGACCAAGGTGTGACACTCATAAATGTAACAAAACCCATGTTGAGTGAAGGGCGACCGTGTATAAATTGGAACAAGATGGAATCCATGTGATTCAGTCATATAGAAGACAACTGTTCCATATTACTTGGTTCAGTGGCAAGTAACTCTTTATCAGGTACAAAGCTCATTCAGTTTTAGTTTTTACCTCTCAAACTTTCCCTAGTAGGCTCTCCTCTCTTCCTTCTCACCACTCAGTCCATCGCAGAACAACGTATTATAATATGTACCACATTTTCATGTCATTCACTGGATGACTTATGAATCATTTTACTCCCACAAGAAAAAGCAAATATAAACAAAGTTTGAATTGGTATATTAAGAATGAAGTACAGTGCCTTCAGAAAGTATAGACACCCCTTGACTTTTCCAAATTTGTGTTAAAGCCTGAATATAAAATTGAATAAATGTAGATTTTTTGTCACTGGCATAAAAGCAATACGCCATTATGTCTAAATGGAATTATGTTTCTATGTTTTTAAACTAAGGTAATAAACAATGAAAGGCTAAAATGTCTTGAGTCAATAAGTATTCAACCCTTTGTCATGGCAAGCCTAAATAAGTTCAGGAGTTACAATTATCTTACCAATAAATACAATTACTTGCATGGACTCAGTATGCGGCAAGAAATTAACCTAATGTCCAATACAAAGTGTTATGTTAGTGGCAAATCAATGGCAACACATCACTGAGTACCACTCTAGATATTTTCAAGCATTGTGGTGGCTGCATCACGTTATGGGTATGCTTGTCATCATTAGGACTGGGGAGTTTATCAGGAAGCGAATGGAGCTAAGCACAGAACTTCTAGAGGAAAAACCTGGGTTCAGTCTGCATTTTCAGCAGGACAATAACCTAAAACACAAGGCCAAATCTACACTGGAGTTACTTATCAGAAGACAGTGAATGTTCTAAAGTGGCCGAGTTACAGTTTTGACTTAAATCTATCTTAAAACAGTTTGACAGGGCTTGAAAGACTCACAGTGAAAGACACACTGTCTCACTATGTGATTACTTTCTGAAGGCAGTATAAGTTTTTAGACATATTTTGCAACATTCACGTGACCATCTCAACATATTTTCATCTCACAACTTAACACAAGGCCTACCAAGATTCCAGTGATCATCGGTGCCATGTAAGATGAGGAGGATTATGTTTTTATGAGCATGAGCACTTTAATAATCAAGGTGACAAACAGTGACACATTCACAACCGTCTTGCACACTCTTGCCAGTTGAAGAGTCCGAGGTTTACATACACTAAGGTTGAGTCAAACTCATTTTTCAACAACTCCTTACATTTCTTGTTAACAAACTCTTGTTTTGGCAAGTCGAGACATCTGCTTGTGCATGACACAAGTAATTTTCCAACAATTGTTTACAGACAGATTATTTCACTGATAATTCACTGTATACAATTCCAGCGGGTCAGAAGTTTACAAACACTATGTTGACTGTGCCTTTAAACTTGCTTGGAAAATTCAGAAAATGCTTTAGAAGGTTCTGATATGCTAATTGAAAAATAGAACTGTTTGGCCATGAAGACCATCTACAGTGCCTTGCGAAAGTATTCGGCCCCCTTGAACTTTGCGACCTTTTGCCACATTTCAGGCTTCAAACATAAAGATATAAAACTGTATTTTTTTGTGAAGAATCAACAACAAGTGGGACACAATCATGAAGTGGAACGACATTTATTGGATATTTCAAACTTTTTAACAAATCAAAAACTGAAAAATTGGGCGTGCAAAATTATTCAGCCCCTTTACTTTCAGTGCAGCAAACTCTCTCCAGAAGTTCAGTGAGGATCTCTGAATGATCCAATGTTGACCTAAATGACTAATGATGATAAATACAATCCACCTGTGTGTAATCAAGTCTCCGTATAAATGCACCTGCACTGTGATAGTCTCAGAGGTCCGTTAAAAGCGCAGAGAGCATCATGAAGAACAAGGAACACACCAGGCAGGTCCGAGATACTGTTGTGAAGAAGTTTAAAGCCGGATTTGGATACAAAAATATTTCCCAAGCTTTAAACATCCCAAGGAGCACTGTGCAAGCGATAATATTGAAATGGAAGGAGTATCAGACCACTGCAAATCTACCAAGACCTGGCCGTCCCTCTAAACTTTCAGCTCATACAAGGAGAAGACTGATCAGAGATGCAGCCAAGAGGCCCATGATCACTCTGGATGAACTGCAGAGATCTACAGCTGAGGTGGGAGACTCTGTCCATAGGACAACAATCAGTCGTATATTGCACAAATCTGGCCTTTATGGAAGAGTGGCAAGAAGAAAGCCATTTCTTAAAGATATCCATAAAAAGTGTTGTTTAAAGTTTGCCACAAGCCACCTGGGAGACACACCAAACATGTGGAAGAAGGTGCTCTGGTCAGATGAAACCAAAATTGAACTTTTTGGCAACAATGCAAAACGTTATGTTTGGCGTAAAAGCAACACAGCTCATCACCCTGAACACACCATCCCCACTGTCAAACATGGTGGTGGCAGCATCATGGTTTGGGCCTGCTTTTCTTCAGCAGGGACAGGGAAGATGGTTAAAATTGATGGGAAGATGGATGGAGCCAAATACAGGACCATTCTGGAAGAAAACCTGATGGAGTCTGCAAAGACCTGAGACTGGGACGGAGATTTGTCTTCCAACAAGACAATGATCCAAAACATAAAGCAAAATCTACAATGGAATGGTTCAAAAATAAACATATCCAGGTGTTAGAATGGCCAAGTCAAAGTCCAGACCTGAATCCAATCGAGAATCTGTGGAAAGAACTGAAAACTGCTGTTCACAAATGCTCTCCATCCAACCTCACTGAGCTCGAGCTGTTTTGCAAGGAGGAATGGGAAAAAATTTCAGTCTCTCGATGTGCAAAACTGATAGAGACATACCCCAAGCGACTTACAGCTGTAATCGCAGCAAAGGTGGCGCTACAAAGTATTAACTTAAGGGGGCTGAATAATTTTGCACGCCCAATTTTCAGTTTTTGATTTGTTAAAAAAGTTTGAAATATCAATAAATGTCGTTCCACTTCATGATTGTGTCCCACTTGTTGTTGATTCTTCACAAAAAAATACAGTTTTATATCTTTATGTTTGAAGCCTGAAATGTGGCAAAAGGTCGCAAAGTTCAAGGGGCCGAATACTTTCGCAAGGCACTGTATATGTTTGGAGGAAGAAAGGTGAGGCTTGCAAGGCGAAAAACACCATTCCAACCGGTGAAGCTACTTGGGAATTCGGCAGCATCATGTTGGCCAGGGGTGCTTGCTGCAGGAGGGACTGGTGCACTTCACAAAACAGATGGCATCATGAGGCGAGGAAAATGAGTGTGGATTATATTGAAGCAAATGGGACTTCCAAATGGACAATGACCTCAAGCATACTTCAAAAGTTGTGGCAAAATGGCTTAAAAGGAAAACAAAGTCAAGCTATTGGAGTGGCCATTGCAAAGCCCTGACCTCAATCCTATAGAAAATGTGTGGGCAGAACTGGAAAAGCGTGTCCGAGCAAGAAGGCCTACAAACCTGACTTAGTTACACCAGCTCTGTCAGGAGGAATGGGCCAAAATTCACTAACTATTGTGGGAAGCTTGTGGAAGGCTATCCGAAACGCTTGACCCAAGTTAAACAATTTAAAGGCAATGCTAGCAAATACTTATTGAGTGTATGTAAACTTCTGACCCACTGGGAATGTGGATGAGAGAAATAAATCATTCGCTACTATTATTCTGACATTTCACATTCTTGAAAAATAAAGTGGTGATCCTAACTGACCTAAGACAGTGAGTTTTACAGGGCATAAATGTCAG
>NW_026283269.1:10000-13600 GCF_023373465.1 Oncorhynchus keta | reverse complement strand
GAAACGATTGGTTCATTGTAAGGAAACGATTGGTTACATTGAAAGGAAACGATTGGTACATGGAAAGGAAAGGAAACGATTGGTTCATGAAAAGGAAAGGAAACGATTGGTACATGGAAAGGAAAGGAAACGATTGGTACATGGAAAGGAAACGATTGGTTAATTGAAAGGAAACGATTGGTACATGGAAAGGAAACAATTGGTTCATGGAAAGGAAACGATTGGTACATGGAAAGGAAAGGAAACGATTGGTACATGGAAAGGAAAGGAAACGATTGGTTCATGGAAAGGAAAGGATTGGTACATGGAAAGGAAAGGAAACGATTGGTACATGGAAATGAAACGATTGGTTCATGGAAAGGAAACGATTGGTACATGGAAAGGAAACGATTGGTACATGGAAAGGAAAGGAAACGATTGGTTCATGGAAAGGAAAGGAAACGATTGGTTCATGGAAAGGAAAGGAAACGATTGGTACATGGAAAGGAAAGGAAACGATTGGTACATGGAAATGAAACGATTGGTTCATGGAAAGGAAACGATTGGTACATGGAAAGGAAACGATTGGTACATGGAAAGGAAAGGAAACGATTGGTACATGGAAAGGAAAGGAAACGATTGGTACATGGAAAGGAAAGGAAACGATTGGTACATGGAAAGGAAAGGAAACGATTGGTACATGGAAAGGAAATGATTGGTACATGGAAAGGAAACGATTGGTGCATGGAAACCCGTTCCATGGGTTCTACTGTTGACCAGGACCTATTAGAGCTCTACTGTTGACCAGGACCTATTAGAGCTCTACTGTTGACCAGGACCTATTAGAGCTCTACTGTTGACCAGGACCTATTAGAGCTCTACTGTTGAACAGGACCTATTAGAGCTCTACTGTTGAACAGGACCTATTAGAGCTCTACTGTTGACCAGGACCTATTAGAGCTCTACTGTTGACTAGGACCTATTAGAGCTCTACTGTTGACCAGGACCTATTAGAGCTCTACTGTTGACCAGGACCTATTAGAGCTCTACTGTTGACCAGGACCCACAGATCTCTACTGTTGACCAGGACCCACAGATCTCTACTGTTGACCAGGACCCACAGAGCTCTACTGTTGACCAGGACCCACAGAGCTCTACTGTTGACTAGGACCCATAGGGCTCTACTGTTGACCAGGACCCATTGAGCCATGCTGTTGACCAGGACACATAGAACTCTACTGTTGACCAGGACCCATTGAGCCATGCTGTTGACCAGGACACACAGAACTCTACTGTTGACCAGGACCCATTGAGCCATGCTGTTGACCAGGACACATAGAACCATGCTGTTGACCAGGACACATAGGGCTCTACTGTTGACCAGGGCCCATTGAGCCATGCTGTTGACCAGGACACATAGAACTCTACTGTTGACCAGGACCCATTGAGCCATGCTGTTGACCAGGACACATAGAGCTCTACTGTTGACCAGGACACATAGAACTCTACTGTTGACCAGGACCCATAGAGCTCTACTGTTGACCAGGACCCATTGAGCCATGCTGTTGACCAGGACACATAGGGCTCTACTGTTGACCAGGACACATAGAACTCTACTGTTGACCAGGACCCATAGAGCTCTACTGTTGACCAGGACCCATTGAGCCATGCTGTTGACCAGGACACATAGAACTCTACTGTTGACCAGGACACATAGAGCTCTACTGTTGACCAGGACCCATTGAGCCATGCTGTTGACCAGGACACATAGAACTCTACTGTTGACCAGGACCCATTGAGCCATGCTGTTGACCAGGACACATAGAGCTCTACTGTTGACCAGGACACATAGAACTCTACTGTTGACCAGGACCCATTGAGCCATGCTGTTGACCAGGACACATAGAACTCTACTGTTGACCAGGACACATAGAGCCATGCTGTTGACCAGGACACATAGAACTCTACTGTTGACCAGGACCCATAGAGCTCTACTGTTGACCAGGACCCATTGAGCCATGCTGTTGACCAGGACACATAGAGCTCTACTGTTGACCAGGACCCATAGGGCTCTACTGTTGACCAGGACCCATAGGGCTCTACTGTTGACCAGGACCCATTGAGCTCTACTGTTGACCAGGACCCATAGGGCTCTACTGTTGACCAGGACCCATTGAGCTCTACTGTTGACCAGGACACTTAGGGCTCTACTGTTGACCAGGACACATAGAACTCTACTGTTGACCAGGACCCATAGGGCTCTACTGTTGACCAGGACCCATTGAGCTCTACTGTTGACCAGGACCCATAGGGCTTTACTGTTGACCAGGACCCATAGAACTCTACTGTTGACCAGGACCCATAGAACTCTACTGTTGACCAGGACCCATTGAGCTCTACTGTTGACCAGGACCCATAGAACTCTACTGTTGACCAGGACCCATAGGGCCATGCTGTTGACCAGGACACTTATAGGGCTCTACTGTTGACCAGGACCCATAGGGCCATGCTGTTGACCAGGACCCATAGGGCTCTACTGTTGACCAGGACCCATTGAGCCATGCTGTTGACCAGGACACTTAGGGCTCTACTGTTGACCAGGACACATAGAACTCTACTGTTGACCAGGACACATTGAGCTCCACTGTTGACCAGTTGTCTCTATATTAGATGTATTGATGTGCAACAGGGACCATAGCCTAGTTATTACCTCACCAGCTGTCTCTATAGTAGATGTATTGATGTGTAACAGGGACCAAACCCTAGTTATTACCTCACCAGCTGTCTCTATAGTAGATGTATTGATGTGTAACAGGGACCAAAGCCTAGTTATTACCTCAACAGCTGTCTCTATATTAGATGTATTGATGTGTAACAGGGACCATAGCCTAGTTATTACCTCAACAGCTGTCTCTATATTAGATGTATTGATGTGTAACAGGGACCATAGCCTAGTTATTACCTCAACAGCTGTCTCTATAGTAGATGTATTGATGTGTAACAGGGACCAAAGCCTAGTTATTACCTCAACAGCTGTCTCTATTGTAGATGTATTGATGTGTAACAGGGACCAAAGCCTAGTTATTACCTCAACAGCTGTCTCTATTGTAGATGTATTGATGTGTAACAGGGACCATAGCCTAGTTATTACCTCAACAGTTGTCTCTATAGTAGATGTATTGATGTGTAACAGGGACCAAAGCCTAGTTATTACCTCAACAGCTGTCTCTATAGTAGATGTATTGATGTGTAACAGGGACCAAAGCCTAGTTATTACCTCAACAGTTGTCTCTATAGTAGATGTATTGATGTGTAACAGGGACCAAAGCCTAGTTATTACCTCAACAGTTGTCTCTATAGTAGATGTATTGATGTGTAACAGGGACCAAAGCCTAGTTATTACCTCAACAGTTGTCTCTATATTAGATGTATTGATGTGTAACAGGGACCATAGCCTAGTTATTACCTCAACAGTTGTCTCTATAGTAGATGTATTGATGTGTAACAGGGACCAAAGCCTAGTTATTACCTCAACAGCTGTCTCTATAGTAGATGTATTGATGTGTAACAGGGACCAAAGCCTAGTTATTACCTCAACAGTTGTCTCTATTGTAGATGTAT
>NW_026283269.1:0-2500 GCF_023373465.1 Oncorhynchus keta | reverse complement strand
TTTAGTTGGTGGGGTTCTTCAAGGAATCTCTTTAGTTGGTGTTCTTCAAGGAACCTCTAGTTGGTGGGGGTTCATCAAGGAACCTCTTTAGTTGGTGAGGGTTCTTCAAGGAACCTCTTTAATTGGTGGGGGTTCTTCAGGGAACAACTAGTTGGTGGGGGCCAGGGAACCTCTTTAGTTGGTGGGGGTTCTTCAGGGAACCTCTTTAGTTGGTGGGGGTTCTTCAAGGAACCTCTTTAGTTGGTGGGGGTTCTTCAGGAAACCTCTTTAGTTTGATTCTTCAAGGAACCTCACTGCCAAACTGAAAATGTGGATTTGAATTTGAGACAACAGCAGGTTTCTCCATTTTATGATCTAAATTGATATTGTTTAATGATGCCAACCATCTTTTCATATTTGATATCAAATGATACCAACCATCTTTTTATTTGATATTGTTTAATGATGCCAATCATCTTTTCATATTTGAAATTGTTTAATGATACCAACCATCTTTTTCATTTGTATATTGTTTAATGATGCCAAGCCATCTTTCATATTTGATATCTAAAGCAGAACAAGCCATCTTTTCAATTTTGATATTGTTTAATGATGCCAACCATCTTTTCATATTTGTGCAAATGTCTGTGTTGTTTAATTAACACTTTCTCCCTTTTAAAAATGATTCTAAAACAGAACATGGAGCCAGTTCAATGGTGATTCTAAAGCAGAACATGGAGCCAGTTCAATGGTGATTCTAAAACAGAACATGGAGCCAGTTCAATGGTGATTCTAAAACAGAACATGGAGCCAGTTCAATGGTGATTCTAAAACAGAACATGGAGCCAGTTCAATGGTGATTCTAAAACAGAACATGGAGCCAGTTCAATGGTGATTCTAAAGCAGAACATGGAGCCAGTTCAATGGTGATTCTAAAACAGAACATGAAGCCAGTTCAATGGTGATTCTAAAACAGAACATGGAGCCAGTTCAATGGTGATTCTAAAACAGAACATGGAGCCAGTTCAATGGTGATTCTAAAGCAGAACATGGAGCCAGTTCAATGGTGATTCTAAAGCAGAACATGGAGCCAGTTGAATGGTGATTCTGAAGCAGAACATGGAGCCAGTTCAATGGTGATTCTAAAGCAGAACATGGAGCCAGTTCAATGGTGATTCTAAAACAGAACATGGAGCCAGTTCAATGGTGATTCTAAAGCAGAACATGGAGCCAGTTCAATGGTGATTCTAAACAGAACATGGAGCCAGTTCAATGGTGATTCTAAAGCAGAACATGGAGCCAGTTCAATGGTGATTCTAAAACAGAACATGGAGCCAGTTCAATGGTGATTCTGAAACAGAACATGGAGCCAGTTCAATGGTGATTCTAAAGCAGAACATGGAGCCAGTTCAATGGTGATTCTAAAAACAGAACATGGAGCCAGTTCAATGGTGATTCTAAAGCAGAACATGGAGCCAGTTCAATGGTGATTCTAAACCAGAACATGGAGCCAGTTCAATGGTGATTCTAAAACAGAACATGGAGCCAGTTCAATGGTGATTCTAAAGCAGAACATGGAGCCAGTTCAATGGTGATTCTAAAACAGAACATGGAGCCAGTTCAATGGTGATTCTAAAACAGAACATGGAGCCAGTTCAATGGTGATTCTAAAGCAGAACATGGAGCCAGTTCAATGGTGATTCTAAAGCAGAACATGGAGCCAGTTCAATGGTGATTCTAAAGCAGAACATGGAGCCAGTTCAATGGTGATTCTAAAACAGAACATGAAGCCAGTTCAATGGTGATTCTAAAACAGAACATGGAGCCAGTTCAATTGTGATTCTAAAGCAGAACATGGAGCCAGTTCAATGGTGATTCTAAAACAGAACATGGAGCCAGTTCAATGGTGATTCTAAAGCAGAACATGGAGCCAGTTCTGAAGCAGAACATGGTGATTCTAAAACAGAACATGGAGCCAGTTCAATGGTGATTCTAAAGAACAGGAAGTTCAATGGTGATTCTAAAGCCAGTTCAATGGTGATTCTAAAACAGAACATGGAGCCAGTTCTAAAGCAGAACATGGTTCAATGATTCTAAACCAGTTCAATGGTGATTCATGGAGCCAGTTCAATGGTGATTCTAAAACATGAACATGGTGAGCCAGTTCAATGGTGATTCTAAAGCAGAACATGGAGCCAGTTCAATGGTGATTCTAAAAACAGAACATGGAGCCAGTTCAATGGTGATTCTAAAACAGAACATGGAGCCAGAACATGGAGCCAGTTCAATGGTGATTTTAAAGAACAGAGCCAGTTCAATGGAGCCAGGAGCCAGTTCAATGGTGATTCTAAAACAGAACATGGAGCCAGTTCAATGGTGATTCTAAAACAGAACATGGAGCCAGTTCAATGGTGATTCTAAAACAGAACATGGAGCCACCAATGGTGATTCTAAAGCAGAAACATGGAGCCAGTTCAATGGTGATTCTAAACCAGAACATGGAGCCGTTCAATGGTGATTC
>NW_026283268.1:0-5351 GCF_023373465.1 Oncorhynchus keta | reverse complement strand
ATAGATAAGGTAATGATCTAACCAGCCATAGATAAGAAGGCCATGATCTAACCAGCCATAGATAAGAAGGGCATGATCTAACCAGCCATAGATAAGAAGGCCATGATCTAACCAGCCATAGATAAGAAGGCCATGATATAACCAGCCATAGATAAGAAGGTCATGATCTAACCAGTCACAGATAAGAAGGACATGATCTAACCAGCCATAGATAAGAAGGACATGATCTAACCAGCCATAGATAAGAAGGTAATGTTATAACCAGCCATAGATAAGAAGGTCATGATCATCTAGCCAGCCATAGATAAGGTCATGATCATCTAACCAGCCATAGATAAGAAGGTCATGATCTAACCAGCCATAGATAAGATGATCATGATCTAACCAGCCATAGATAAGAAGGTCATGATCTAACCAGTCACAGATAAGAAGGACATGATCTAACCAGCCATAGATAAGAAGGTCATGATCTAACCAGCCATAGATAAGGTAATGATCTAACCAGCCATAGATAAGAAGGACATGATCTAACCAGCCATAGATAAGGTCATGATCTAACCAGCCATAGATAAGAAGGTCATGATCATCTAACCAGCCATAGATAAGAAGGTCATGATCATCTAACCAGCCTTAGATAAGAAGGACATGATCTAACCAGCCATAGATAAGAAGGTAATGTTATAACCAGCCATAGATAAGAAGGTCATGATCATCTAGCCAGCCATAGATAAGAAGGTCATGATCTAACCAGCCATAGATAAGATGATCATGATCTAACCAGCCATAGATAAGAAGGGTAATGTAACAACCAGCCATAGATAAGAAGGTCATGATCTAACCAGCCATAGATACGAAGGACATGATCTAACCAGCCATAGATAAGAAGAACACGATCTAACCAGCCATAGATAAGAAGAACATGATCTAACCAGCCATAGATAAGAAGAACATGATCTAACCAGCCATAGATAAGAAGGTCATGATCTAACCAGCCATAGATACGAAGGACATGATCTAACCAGCCATAGATAAGAAGAACATGATCTAACCAGCCATAGATAAGAAGGGCATGATCTAACCAGCCATAGATAAGAAGGTCATGATCTAACCAGCCATAGATAAGAAGGTCATGATCTAACCAGCCATAGATAAGAAGGTCATGTAATAACCAGCCATAGATAAGAAGGTCATGATCTAACCAGCCATAGATAAGAAGGTCATGTAATAACCAGCCATAGATAAGAAGGTCATGATCTAACCAGCCATAGATAAGAAGGTCATGATCTAACCAGCCATAGATAAGAAGGTCATGATCTAACCAGCCATAGATACGAAGGTCATGATCTAACCAGCCATAGATAAGAAGGTCATGTCCTTCTTGGCGTGATCCTGGACAACACCCTGTCGTTCTCAACTAACATCAAGGCGGTGGCCCGTTCCTGTAGGTTCATGCTCTACAACATCCGCAGAGTACGACCCTGCCTCACACAGGAAGCGGCGCAGGTCCTAATCCAGGCACTTGTCATCTCCCGTCTGGATTACTGCAACTCGCTGTTGGCTGGGCTCCCTGCCTGTGCCATTAAAACCCTACAACTCATCCAGAACGCCGCAGCCCGTCTGGTGTTCAACCTTCCCAAGTTCTCTCACGTCACCCCGCTCCTCCGCTCTCTCCACTGGCTTCCAGTTGAAGCTCGCATCCGCTACAAGACCATGGTGCTTGCCTACGGAGCTGTGAGGGGAACGGCACCTCAGTACCTCCAGGCTCTGATCAGGCCCTACACCCAAACAAGGGCACTGCGTTCATCCACCTCTGGCCTGCTCTGCCTCCCTACCACTGAGGAAGTACAGTTCCCGCTCAGCCCAGTCAAAACTGTTCGCTGCTCTGGCCCCCAATGGTGGAACAAACTCCCTCACGACGCCAGGACAGCGGAGTCAATCACCACCTTCCGGAGACACCTGAAACCCCACCTCTTTAAGGAATACCTATGATAGGATAAGTAATCCTTCTCACCCCCCCAAAAAGATTTAGATGCACTATTGTAAAGTGGCTGTTCCACTGGATGTCATAAGGTGAATGCACCAATTTGTAAGTCGCTCTGGATAAGAGCGTCTGCTAAATGACTTAAATGTAATGTAAATGTAATAACCAGCCAAAGATAAGAAGGACATGATCTAACCAGCCATAAATAAGAAGGACATGATCTAACCAGTCATAGATAAGATGATCATGATCTAACCAGCCATAGATAAGAAGGACATGATCTAACCAGTCATAGATAAGATGATCATGATCTAACCAGCCATAGATAAGAAGGACATGATCTAACCAGCCATAAATAAGAAGGACATGATCTAACCAGTCATAGATAAGATGATCATGATCTAACCAGCCATAGATAAGGTCATGATCTAACCAGTCATAGATAAGAAGGTCGTGTGATCTAACCAGCCACAGATAAGATGATCATGATCTAACCAGCCATAGATAAGAAGGTCATGATCTAACCAGCCATAGATAAGAAGGACATGATCTAACCAGCCATAGATAAGAAGGTAATCTTCTAACCAGCCATAGATAAGAAGGTCATGTAAAACCAGCCATAGATAAGAAGGTCATGATCTAACCAGTCATAGATAAGAAGGACATGATCTAACCAGCCATAGATAAGAAGGACATGATCTAACCAGCCATAGATAAGAAGGTCACGTTATAACCAGCCATAGATAAGAAGGTAATGTTATAACCAGCCATAGATAAGGTCATGTAAAAACCAGCCATAGATAAGAAGGTCATGATCTAACCAGTCATAGATAAGAAGGACATGATCTAACCAGCCATAAATAAGAAGGTAATCTTCTAACCAGCCATAGATAAGAAGGTCATGTAAAAACCAGCCATAGATAAGAAGGTCATGATCTAACCAGTCATAGATAAGATGGACATGATCTAACCAGCCATAGATAAGGTCATGATCTAACCAGTCATAGATAAGAAGGACATGATCTAACCAGCCATAGATAAGAAGGTCATGATCTAACCAGCCATAGATAAGAAGGTCATGTTATAACCAGCCATAGATAAGAAGGACATGATCTAACCAGCCATAGATAAGGTCATGTAATAACCAGCCATAGATAAGAAGGACATGATCTAACCAGCCATAGATTAGAAGGTCATGTTATAACCAGCCATAGATAAGGTCATGTAATAACCAGCCATAGATAAGAAGGTCATGTTATAACCAGCCATAGATTAGAAGGTCATGTAATAACCAGCCATAGATAAGAAGGTCATGTTATAACCAGCCATAGATTAGAAGGTCATGTAATAACCAGCCATAGATAAGAAGGTCATGTTATAACCAGCCATAGATTAGAAGGTCATGTAATAACCAGCCATAGATAAGAAGGTCATGATAATAACCAGCCATAGATTAGAAGGTCATGTAATAACCAGCCATAGATAAGAAGGTCATGTAATAACCAGCCATAGATAAGAAGGTCATGTTATAACCAGCCATAGATTAGAAGGTCATGTTATAACCAGCCATAGATTAGAAGGTCATGTAATAACCAGCCATAGATAAGAAGGTCATGTAATAACCAGCCATAGATTAGAAGGTCATGTAATAACCAGCCATAGATAAGAAGGTCATGTTATAACCAGCCATAGATTAGAAGGTCATGTTATAACCAGCCATAGATTAGAAGGTCATGATAATAACCAGCCATAGATAAGAAGGTCATGTAATAACCAGCCATAGATAAGAAGGACATGATCTAACCAGCCATAGATAAGAAGGTCATGTTATAACCAGCCATAGATAAGAATGTCATGTAATAACCAGCAAGTCACACTCTTCATGTAGAAGAAGAAGAGGGTCCATAGTTTGTTCTTGTTGTGTGGTTCATTCCACAGGGAGTGGAGAGGACAACAACAGGATGAGGAGTTGGGGCAAACTAAGACAGGCTGTGTGTGGGCTGACTAAAGTCATAGTAACCAGACTGTCTCATGTTTTATAGAGAGAAACATACTGTAGCTGAGATGGAACACCTACTGGTAGAGACTTCTGGTTCACAGCGATGATCAGAGAGAGAGGGAGAGGGGGATGGAGAGAGAGAGAAAGAGAGAGAAAGAGAAAGAGAAAGAGAAAGAGAGAGAGAGAGAGAGAGAGAGAGAGAGAGAGAGAGAGAGAGAGAGAGAGAGAGAGAGAGAGAGAGAGAGGGGGCAGGAGAGAGCGAGAGAGAGAGAGAGAGAGAGAGAGAGAGAGAGAGAGAGAGGGGGAGAGGAGAGAGCGAGAGAGAGAGAGAGAGAGAGAGAGAGAGAGAGAGAGAGAGAGAGGAGAGAGAGGGAGAGAGAGAGAGAGAGAGAGAGAGAGAGAGAGAGAGGAGAGAGAGAGGGAGAGAGAGAGAGAGAGAGAGACTAGTGGGGAGAGAGAGAGACTAGTGGGGAGAGAGAGGCAGAGAGAGAGAGAGAGAGAGAGAGAGAGACTAGTGGGGAGAGAGAGAGACTAGTGGGGGAGAGAGAGAGACTAGTGGGGGAGAGAGAGAGAGAGAGAGAGAGAGAGAGAGAGAGAGAGAGAGAGAGAGAGAGAGAGAGAGAGAGAGATAGTGGAGAGAGAGAGAGAGAGAGAGAGAGAGAGAGAGAGAGAGAGAGAGAGAGAGAGAGAGAGAGAGAGAGAGAGAGACTAGTGAGAGAGAGAGAGAGAGAGAGAGAGAGAGAGAGAGAGAGAGAGAGAGAGAGAGAGAGAGAGAGAGAGAGAGGAGAGATAGAGCTGGGGAGAGAGCAAGAGAGAGGGAGAGTGGGGAGAGAAAAAGGAGAGAGAGAGAGAGAGAGAGAGAGAGAGAGAGAGAGAGAGAGAGAGAGAGAGAGAGAGGGGAGAGAGAGAGCGAGACTAGTGGGGGGAGAGAGAGAGAGAGAGAGAGAGAGAGAGAGAGAGAGCGAGAGAGAGAGAGTGGGAGTTAAACTATGGAGACTTGTAACAGTAGTAGACTATATAGACAGTGACTCGTCTATGGGGGCTTGTAACAGTAATAGACTATATAGACAGTGACTGGTCTATGGGACTAGTAACCGGAAGGTTGCAGGTTCAAATCCCCGAGCTGACAAGGTACAAATCTGTCGTTCTGCCCCTGAACAGGCAGTTAACCCACTGTTCTTAGGCCTTCATTGAAAATAAGAATTTGTTCTTAACTGACTTGCCTAGTAAAATAAAGGTAAAATAAATTAAAAATATCCTTCTGGCCACAAGAAGGTAAGATACCTTGTTTAAAAATCTCTTGGGGTCTTATTTTCAGCCAAACCTTAATGGTGAAAGATCTCCTGCCCTCCTATCCTCAAATGTGGAGCT